>NW_007260315.1:547158-562052 GCF_000164805.1 Carlito syrichta
TCGAGACCCGCCTGGGAAACTTGGCGAGACCTCATCTCTACAATAAATCAAAAATTTAGCCGGGCGTGGTAGCGCACCGCTGTAATTCCAGCTACTTGGAAGGCTGAGGCAGAAGGATCGCCAGAGCCCAGAAGGTAGAGGTTGCAGTGGCCGGGAGCATGCCACTGCACTCCAGTCTGAGTGACAGAGTGAGACTCCAACTCAAAAAATAAAAAAGAGACTCCCACTCAAAAAAAAAAAAAGAAAGGGTCTCGGGGATTCACGCAGCCCACCCTGCCTGCAAGTGTGAACTGCACAAATAATGTCACATGAAACTTTTTTCTCCCTCCACAGCCTTCAAAGCAAGATCCCCAAGGCCTCCCTGGGTAGCATGTTTCCTAGATGGAAAATAAAACGTCATGTCTGGTGCTACGTCAATTCAGCCTCGGCCATGGAAGGTCATCAGTCAGCGGGATCTGCGTTCACTCTCCAATAGGCTCTGTTGAGAAACTGAAGTTTTAGATCTGGAGACCCACTGGGCATGGTGTAATCCCAGCACACTGGGAGGCGGAGGCAGGAGGATTGCTTAAGCCCAGGAGTTCGAGACCAGCCTAGGCAACATAGTGAGACCTCATCGCTACAAAAAAATTTTTTTAATAACAAAATGAGTCAGGTGTGGCAGAGTGCACCTGCCATCCCAGCACTTTCGGGGGCTGAGGCGAGAGGATCACTTGAGGACAGGAGTTCAAAACTAGCCTGGGCAATATCGTGAGGCTTCAGCTCTACAAAAATAAAAATAAATTAGCTGGGCATGGTGGCACACACCTGTAATCCCAGCTACTCAGGAGGCTGAGGCGGGAGGCTTGCCTGAGCCCATAAGGTCGAGGCTGTGGTGACCCGTGATTTTGCCACTGCACTCAAGCCTGGGCAACAGAGTCAGACCCCAACTCAAAAAAAAAAAGCAAGCAAGCAAACAAAACGCCACTCACAAAACCTACCCATGGCCCTCTGCCCCACGCTGCCTCCTCCCCCAAAGAGCCTCAACTCTGACCCGCTCACATTCAATCAAATTTCCAAGAAAATAACAACGGCTGCCGCCTGACTTCTCTGTCTGACTTCCGGCAGCCGGGAGCTTGGCACCCAAACCAGACTTCGGCAGAATCCGAGCTTTCAGCTTTGCTGCTATTATTGGCTTTCAAGTCAACAGGAAGCCAGGCAGAGGGGCCAACCTAAATATCCTGGAATTAGGAAGCAGTGGGCAGAGCTGTTACAACCTCAAGTTCACAACCGGGAGGCCCCTGGGCTGGAGGCACACGAAACCCACATCAGTGCAGTCTCCACACCAAGGGTTCTCTCAAAATCCTCTTTATTAATATGTGTGGCCCACGCTGCAGCAATCAGTATAAAAACAGAGATTCCTGATTTGGTATAAATTAACATGTTGAGAATCACTCTTAAAAATGCATCAAGAGACAAGGACCAAGGGAGGACAGAGGCAGCTCACAGGGAAGAGAAACATGAAAGTCATGGGTGCGGTCACCACCGAGGATTCCGGGTGGTCAGAAACATGAAAGTCATGGACAGTGGCCTCCACCCTGCAGGGGCCAGGGGCCTCGGAGGCTGGGCTCGGGAGGGCTGGCGCTTGGCAGGGGTTTTGGCTCCGTCGATGGGTCTCTTTGGAAGATTTGTGGCTCCCACCTCCCGACAGAGACGGCGGAGGCTGTGCACACTGGCCTCCCCTCAGGGACCCGCTCTGATATTCCACTTCACGCGCCTTAAAGCAAGCCCTCGACACCCTGGGTTCTGAGTCGGAGGCCCCAGGTATCAGGCACAGCACCCCGAGCTGGTCTGTTTGGGCGGCTTGTAGCTGGTGATGTCCACAGTGCGCGACGGCCCCTCGGCCTGCTGCCGGACGATCGCGGGCACCACCAGGTCGAACAGCGTCTCGAACAGCAGGTCCACATTGTGGCCGGTCTTGGCGCTGGTCTCGAAGCACATCTGCTCCGCGGCCGGCACGTCCTTCTCGTCCAGCATCTTGTACTTCAAGATCTTCTTATAGAGCGCCACCGCGTCCTCCGGCCGCACCTGTCTGGCCCTGGGGGAGACGCAGCTGCCACCGCCGGCCTCCCGGGGGCTGCACCCTTCCCGCTCCTGGCTCTCTGGGGACCCCTCTTCCGTGAGGTCCACCTTGTTCCCCACGATGGCGAAGAGGCAGTCCTTGCTGGCCGTCTCCGTGAGGCCCAGGAACCTGTCCTCCAGCTCCGTCAGGCTCTGCGGGTGGTTCACGTCGTAGGTGAGGATGATGGCGGCCGCCCCGCGGCAGTACATGGAGCCCAGGCCGTGGAACTGCTCCCGTCCTGCGGGAAAAAGGACACGGATGGGTCACCTCTCAGCTGTGTGGGAGTCTCCTCCCACCCCGCCCCACCCCCGGAGGGATTCGGGAGCCTGAGTGTGGCTGGAGATGGAAGGAATCAGGAACCGGCAGCGTCCAGAACAGAGGTGACTGACCCAGGAGAAGCCGACCCGGAGCCCAGGCCTCCCGGACCGCTGCGACAGCATCCTGGCCACTGCCCCCTCTCCTCATCCCCCTCGGACGCCCCAGCTGCCCAGGGGAACTCTGTCCAGGCACAGCCTAGGGGTCTTCTGAGCTAATCGTAGGAACTGTAGGGCCAGGTGCAGTGGCTCACGCCTGCAATCCCAGCACTTTGAGAGGCTGAAGCAGGAGGCTGCCTTGAGGCCAGAAGTTTGAGACTAGCCTGGGCAACATAGTGAGACTCTGTCTCTGCAAAACAATTAAAAAATTAAGCCGGGCTCGGTGGCTCAGTCTGTAATCCCACGCCTTTGGGAGGCTGAGGTGAGTGGATGGCCTGAGCCCACGGGTTCGAGACCCGCCTGGGCAGGCAAGACCTCATCTCTACAATAAATCAAAAATCAACCGGGCGTGATAGCGCGTGCCTGTAATTCCAGCTACTTGAAAGGCTGAGGCGGAAGGATCGCCGGAGCCCAGCAGGTCGAGGCTGCGGTGGCCGGGAGCAGCCACTGCACTCCAGTCTGGGTGACAGAGTGAGACTCCAACTCAAAAAAAAAAAAAAGTAGCCAGGCACAGAGACTCAAGCCTGTAATCCCAGCACTACAGGAGGCCGAGGCAGGAAGACTGCTTGAGCCCAGGAGTTCCAGACCATCCTGGACAATAGTGAGACCCCTTGCAGCTACCAAAAAAAAAAAATTTTTTTTTTAATTAGCTGGGCGTAGTGGCTCACACCTGGAATCCCAGCACTTTGGGAGGCTGAAGCAGGAGGATCCCTTGAGGCCAGGAGTTTGAGACTATCCTGGGCAACACAGTGAGACTCTATCTATACAAAAAAATTTATAAATTAGCCAGGCACAGTGGCTCACACCTGTAATCTCAACACTTTGAGAGGCCAGGTTGGGAGAATCACTTGCAACCAGGAGTTCAAGACCAACCTGGACAATACAGTGACCCCCATCTCTACAAAAATAAAAATCAGCCAGGTGTGGTGGCATGCACCTGTAGTCCCAGCTACTGAGGAGGCTAAGGCAGGAGGATCACTTGAGCCCAGGAATTCGAGGTTGCAGTGAGCTATGACTGCACCACTGCACTCCAGCCTGGGTGACAGAGCAAGACCCTGTCTCTAAAAATATAAGAACCAGCCGGGCTTGGTGGCTCAGCCTGTAATCCTGCGCCTTTGGGAGGCTCAGGTGAGTAGACTACCTGAGCCCGCAGGTTCAAGACCTGCCTGGGCAATTTGGCGAGACCTCATCTCTACAATGAATCAAAAATCAGCCGGGCGTGGTAGCGCACGCCTGTAGTTCCGGCTACTCGGAAAGCTGAGGCGGAAGGACCGCCGGAGCCCAGCAGGTCGAGGCTGCAGTGGCCGGGAGCGGCCACTGCACTCCAGTCTGGGCCACAGAGTGAGACTCCAACTCAAAAAAAATAGATAAAATAAAAATAAAAAATAATTAAAATATAAGAACCGCAGAGCACACCCAAGCTCATTGCTCAAGGCACACAGCAGCTTGCCATGTGGATTCTATTTTTAGAACGTCCTGGATATCACCTCTCCCTAGCGGGAATTCCTGAGAGCCGGCCCAGGAGTTTGTGAGTCTTGCTGGGCACCCAGGCCCCTCACTGATGGCCCCCAGCCCACTGTCCAGGCGCGGAGACAGACAGACCCGCGGGCGTCTGTGGATGTGCTGAAAGTCTGTTCCCAACACGTTTCCAGGTTGAGACGAGCTTCTCAGGACACAGCTCAGCGTCATCACGAACCCTGGGGCTGGCAGGGGACAGGCAAGCCAGCACACAACCACCCGGCCTGGGGTGTGTGGCCTCTGCCATCCCCGTTCCCAAGTGCCTCCTTCTCACAAGGCTGGCACACACGTTTTCCACAAAGGGAGTGGGGCATGAGATTGGGCAAAGACTCAAGGGAGGCCAGGCCGGGCACCTAAAGCCCCACCACCGTCCTGGGTACACACACCCAGACCCCCAAGTCAGCGGCCAGAAAACAGGATTCTGAGGCCTGGTCCCCATGTACTTCCACAGCGCGATCACCTGCTCACAGCAGCCCAGGTGAGCAAACACTCCCCACCGTGCCACCAGCACAGCCATCCCCTCTGTCCCTGACACCCACAGGGCTGCCTCTTCCCCCCAGCGACGGCACGTGGACCTGCGAGGTGCCAGCACCCCCGCCCCGGCAGGCAATGCCCGCCAGTCTCCCAGAGAGCCCCCTGGAGACTTGCACAAGACCCTGCCCCCTCCGCCTATCCCCCAGCCCTTCCGGGGCCTCGGATTGGGACACTCCAACAAGGGGAGCAAACCCAGTCAAAGCAGGCACTGCCGGGACGGTGTGGGACCCAGCCCGGGCGGGACCCGACAGGACAGACGTGCCAGGCGCAGCCCGCAGGTGACACTTGGGCCTTGATGGGTCCTTGTCACTGCTGGACATGTCGTGAGGACACGCTCTTAGGAAGCAGCCGTGGGGAGGTAGCACCGTACGCCAGGGCCTCTGGCGCACAGCTGCTTCCTAAGAGCGCGTCTCCACGACACGGCCAACAGTGACAAGGACCGAGTGTCACCCACGGGCTTCCCCATGGTGCAGGCCCTCCTGCCGGGGGCCAGGAGTGTCCCAAACGCAAGTGAGAGTTCCAACCACGGAAGCACACCTCCCACTCCAGAAGGGAGGACGGGCCTCCCGAGTTGAGGCCTGAGCCACCTGGACGCGGGCCCAAGGGAGTCTCCGCCGGGGGACCCCACAGATGGCCCCTCGGCTCCCCCAGGCTCCCCCGCCCCTGCAGCAGGACGCTCCCTCCCTCCCTCCTCTTCGAGGTGTTGTGTGATCGCCGGGCCAAGCCTCAGACGAAGGGGAGGGCGAGCCGGGCTGGACTGAGGGCGCCATTCGAGTCGCTGGCCTCCACTCTCGCGCTGGAAACACAAGGCCAAATGCCCAGGAACAAGGACGTGGCGGCGGGGGTCTGCGCCGGGGGCATGTCGCCGCGGGACGAAGTCCAGGCCCCAGCCCAATCGCTCCCGCCAGGAAAGCAGGCCCCGTCCTCAAAGCGAAGCGAACCCTTTGGACTTAATGGAGCAATCTCTCGATGTTTCCGTGTTCAAAACTAATTCAAACTTGCTGCAAGGTCACACTCAGGCAAACCAAAACGCAACGGTGGCCCGTCATCACCCCAGCTCCTCCTCCAACAAAACCCCGAGTGTGCCCCTGAGTCATCTGGGCAGAGGCTGGAGAGGGGGTCCCGCCCGGGCCTGGCAGAAGTCAGAGGAATGCACCCTGGCCAAGTGCAGGGGTCAAAGTGCCAGAACTCCCAGAGTCACCGTCCTCTGCTGGGAAGCGCCAGCCTGGGATGTCTACCTGGGTGACGGAGCCACCCTGCGGGCAAGCACCCTGTGGTCAGGAATTCAGCACCTGAAGACCAACAGGACTGCCTGGCACACGCCTGTCAGAGATCAGCTTTAAGACTGATAACTTGATCACGAGTTTCCAGGCAAGTTACACTGGACGTCAACAGGCAGAAACCACACCGTGTCCCCTGGATTCGTGGTCATCCTCCCACGATGGAAAATAATGACCCAGAGCCATGAAAACCCAATATAAAGTAGCCGGGCACGATGGCACAGTCCTATGGTCCCAGCACTTTGGGAGGCCGAGGAGGGAGGATGGCTGGAGCCCAGGAGTTAGAGGCCGCAGTGAGCTATGACCGCACCACTGCACTCTAGCCTGGGCAACAGAGCAAAACCCTGTCTCTAGAATACATAAATAAGTAAATAAATAACCCAATACGAAAACTGGCAGTAGCAGGCATTATTAGTGTAAAAAAGAAACCAAGAGCCGGGCATGGTGGCTAATGCCTGTAATCCCAGCACTTTGGGAGGCTGAGGCAGGAGGATTGCTTGAGCCCAGGAGTTCGAGACCAGCCTGGGCAGCATAGCAAGACCCCGTCTCTATAAAAAAAAATAAATAAAACAAGAAAGACACTTCTCCATCATTACCATGGCACTGAAATGTTTCTTCAGGCATGGTGAACCCACAGATGGCAATCTGGGCATGGGGGAGTTTTCCAGGAACTAACAATGTCATCAGCTTCTTCCCACCGGGTTTCACAAGAGGGCGACCACAGGAACACCGAGTGGGGGGGAGGGCGTGTCAGTCACCCCGGAAGGGCTTTGTCAAGTCTCTGTGGACACAGTTCACCCAGGACAAACGGAGAGCCGAGTCGGTGTGTGGAGGTCTGTGCCTACAATAGTTTTCTGTTCCAGATAAAAATTTCTGAACTGCCTTAAAACAACTAAAAAAGGAAGTAACAATCCTACAAAAAGAAAGATCTTCACAGCAACAGGCAGTGGGACTGAAGCCTCACAGATGCTACCCAGAAAGCAGTACGTAAGAATCACTGAGCAAACCCCCTGGTCTGTTGTTTCCTCACCAACCACTGCCAGCCAGTTAAATGCGGTTACCCCACTGGAGAATCTACAAGCAAGCAGTGTCCGTATCTGAAATGCTTTGGTTTATTTGTTTGTTTGTTTTTTTGAGTCAGAGTCTCACTCTGCCGCCCAGACTGGAGTGCAGCGGCCGCTCCCAGCCACCGCAGCCTCGACCCGCTGGGCTCCGGCGGTCCTTCCGCCTCAGCCTTCCGAGTAGCCGGAACTACAGGCGCGCGCTACCACGCCCGGCTCGTTTTTTGATTTATTGTAGAGATGAGGGCTCGCCAAGTTGCCCAGGCGGGTCTCGAACCTGCGGGCCCATGCAATCCACTCACCTCAGCCTCCCAAAGTGCTGGGATTACAGGCTGAGCCACCGAGCCCGGCTGGTTTATTTGTTTTTTGAGTTGGAGTCTCACTGTGTTGCCCAGACTGGAGTGCTGTGGCACGCACATGGCCACCACAGCCTCGACCTGCTGGGCTCCGGCGATCCTTCCGCCTCAGCCTTCCAAGTACCTGGAACTGTAGGCACGTGCCACCACGCCCGGCAAGTTTTTTAAATTTATTGTAGAGACGAGGTCTCGCCAAGTTGCCCGGGCTGGTCTCGAACTCGTGGGCTCAGGCAATCCTCTCACCTCCATCTCCCAAAGGGCTGGGATGACAGGTGTAAGCTCCTGCACCCGGTTTTGAAATTCTTAAATATGGCTTCAGTTGTGATCTGGAGGCTTTAGGATTGCTCTGAGTGTAGTGTCCGTGACAAGGTGGGTCACCCCACAGGAAACGGGCATTCTGGATTTAATCCTGAGTTTCATCAGGGGCTTTGAGATTTCAGGCACGACAACCGAGAGGAGACAGCGAGGATCAAACGCTAAGTCACTGAGACCTGACTTGTGCACTTGGCCTGACCAATTCACGGTGTACTGAGCACAAGGTCCCGAACAAGCATTCTGCAAGCGTGTGAACATGCGCTCATGGAAGTCAGGCACCATACAGATGTCTGTCCCCGGCACTCAGAGCCTTGGTCAACAAGGATGGGCTAGAACGGGGGTCTCCCAAGTCATTCCTCTGGCACCGGGTCACGGCTCTTGCTGTCTTTCCCAAACCAAGTGCCAATCCTGAAGCTGGAGCTCTAGGAATTCTGGACTCTTACTTGAAGCTCACTGGCGCACTCAACAGCCTCGCGGTCCACTCCTGGGCCAGGGCCCCGGGCCCACCCAGAAAAAAGCAAAGGGCACAATCTCAGGTTGGTTCCAACCCAACCGATGCAGCCAGGGGGCCGTGGGGCAGTGAGCCCCAGTCGACGGAGCCGGGCCTTGAGCATGCAGGGCCCTGCCGACTGGGGCCCTGCCGGTCCAGCCTCGCGAGTCTGGAGGCAGAAGCTGGACACAGAGCAAGGAGTCCAGCCTCCTACCAGACCTCACCATCTCCCTTTGGGCCTGGACTGTCTGTGGCACCATGGGGAGGACTGGATGTGTGAGGGACCAGAGTCCAGGGGTCGAGATTAGACTTGCCCAGGAATTATGACTCATCTCTGTGGCAAGTCCAGAACGGCTCTGTTGAGTCTGATGTTCCCAACACAATTCAGATGTGGACACCCATAATCTCTGGTGGGTAGGGAGACTAAAATCTCTAAGGATGCCTCAATACCTAACCAGGCACATGTTGGATAAACTGACACGCAGCAAAACTGGCCGGACGTCTCCGGGCAAGTCTAGGCCAGCTGGGCAGGGAGGCCCCTCACCTACTGCAGACAGGGCCCCAGGAAGGCAGGTCCTGCCAGGTTTGCCAGATCCCAGTGTCTGGCTTTCTGAGGCACAGATCTAAACACACAGCCGTGCCTGATGCCACCCATAGCCAGGATCTCATTGAATGAGTATTCCATCCACGACGTGTGGCTCATGCCCTGCCCGGGCGAGAGACAGCGCTGGACGTCTGAAGCCACTTGGTCATTTGGAACAGGAACACAATCCCTGCTGGGCCAGTGATGGAAAGACAGCCCGGTCAGCACAAGGACCAGCCCTCGGGTTTACCAGGCTCACATGGGCTCCCTAGGAATTGCAGAAGTGGGCCTTCCCCTTCCCACAGCCTACAGAGGGAGAAACTGAGGCACTATGGAGCAGGAAGTGGTCACAGACACCCAAGGGAACCCGGACATGCGGGATAGGGGGGCCTGGACACGTGGGGGCGGGACCCAGACATCGGCTCTAGGCACCCCAGGGTGTCTGGTCTGACTCCTCACAGAGAAGGAAGCAGAGAAAGGAGTCCCTGGTAATGTTTTCATTTTTATAGAGATGGATTCTCACTATGTTGTGCAGGCTGGTCTGGAACTCCTGGACTCAAGCCATCTTCCTGTCTCGGCCTCCCAAAGTGCTGGAATTATGGGTGTGAGTGCCCACTTGCATTTGTGTTTTTAAACTGTCTGGTTGGGCACGGTGGCTCACGGCTATGATACCAGCACTTTGGAAGGCCAAGGTGAGAAGACTGAGTCCAGGGGTTTGAGACCAGCCTGGGCAACTTGCCAAGCCCTTGTCTCTACAGTAAATCAAAAAAACTAGCCGGGTGTGGTGGTGCGTGCCTGTAGTCCCAGCTACTTGAAAGGCTGAGGCAGAAGGATCACCCGAGCCCAGCAGGTCGAGGCTGCGGTGGCTGTGAGCGTGCCACCACACTCCAGCCAGGGCAACAGAGAGAGACTCCAATTCAAAAAAATAAAATAAGATAAACTGAACTCGGGTGGAGAACGGTGCGTGGGGGTACCCGTCCATCAAGAACAAACAACGACATTTCTTTTAGTGTAATGAGAAGGTGGGGTCACCAGTCTCCACGGGTTCCCGAAAGGCTTGGCTGCCGGGGAACACAGCTGTCTCCGCCAGTGCATGGAAAGTGGAGGAGAGCCCCAGACCTTCTCCTGCAAAGCTGCCAGCACAGAAGATTCTAGGGAAGGCAGGGCTTGTGGGTCACCCACAACACCTGCGTGACGGTGAACCGCACATGCCTACTAGGTTTGGCCCGGCCCGGCACGCAGCCACTCGGTCCCGCAACTCTGGACACTGCTGCAGATGTATTTTGGAGGTGGGATTCGGATTGAAATCGACGGATTTAAGTAGAACAGACCTCCCTTCATGATGTGTGGGCCTCGCCCCATCGGCCCAATCAGCAGACGAGGCTAGGATGAAGGTCTCCCAGAGAGTCGCAGAAACCCCACCTGAGACCTCCCACCCACCCGGGGCTTCCCCGCCTGCCTTACACACGCAGGACCGCTCTTTTGTTTCTCCAGGAACGAGGCTGCGGAGCTGCGGTCTCCCAGAGAGGCGCAGGGTGGTCTCAGCCTCCGTCTCCCATTCGGCCTCTCCAGGTGTCCCCTGAGGCCGTGGCACCCATCCACGGAGGCCATGCTGCTGGCGCAGCCACCTGGGGTGGGAGGGTGAAGATACAGGACTGGCCACGTGGGCCCCAGCCGCTTAGCCAGGTGTCGTATGTCCGAGGGCACAGAGTGCCATGCCGTCCTATGTCAGGGCAAGTGGCACGAGAGGGGCTTTCCAGAAAACCGGAAGTATGGCTGTGACCCAAGCTGGCCACTTCTTTGCTGAGGTTCCCTGTTCCGCCCACCCGGACCTCGCCGGTTCGCTTCTCAAAAGCGGATCCAGTGTGACCGGCACCCCCAAGCACACTCCAGCGGCTTCAAGGGTGCGACCCTGCCGAACGGGGCGCACGTGAAGGCACCAGGTTTTCGGCGACTGAACGGTTAAAGAGGAAGGCTGGGGTGTCTGGCAAAAACAGCAGGATGCCCGGCTAGGAGCTCCCTTTATTGGTGGCTGGCGGGGCCAGCACAGAGGGAGGGGCTGCAGTGAGGATTCGAATTCAGAATCGGTCCTGGCTCTGAAAGGACGCGTCTCAGCTGGAGCCAGCCATGTCTCCAGGGTCCGAGCCACATACGGCCGTAGGGCCCTGCTGGGCGGACAGACGCAGACTCGGCCCTCCCAAAGGGACCCGCCTGCCCCGCGCCCACCTGGGTATCCCCGGGCACAGGCCGGGACAAGGCAGATACTCAAGGGCCGCTCGGAACAGCTTGAAGGAGACATGATGTTTCAGGGACGAGGAAACCTCGCCGCCGTGGGGCCAGTTGTGACGCCTCTCGGGCTCTACCTGCACTGAGCCTCAAAACTCCCTGGGGAATCCCTGTCACTGCAAGTCAGAGGCACCGATTGCGGGGGCGGGGGCTGGAGTCCGCTCTCCAGGGCCTGACACGCCTGCCCTGGGAGCCTCCAGGAGCCTCGCAGCTCGGGCTGTAAACGCCTTCCTGCAGTCGATTTGCTGTCAATGGGCAGCTCTGCGTCCCCACCCCCAGCAGCCGGGCTGGGTCTTCTGCGTGGAGGAACGGGCAGTGGGCAGAGGGGTGGGCCGGCACACTCAGAGCATCTGAACACACCGGGGCGGGCCAGAGACCCCCGACACACACGGGCCTTCCACCCTCCCCTCGAGGTGACCAGGGGAATGCAAAACGCCCCTTCATGTTGAAAAACGCAACGGCGCTTTGATTATTACCGGTCCAGTTGTGTCCTCCAGGAAGGGACCGTACTTGGGACCGTATTTGGAAACATGGTCTTCGTAGAGGTCATCCGTTGAGATGAGGTCCACTGGGACACGGTGGGCCCTAAAACCAATATGACTAGTGTCCTTATAAGAAGAGAAGGCATGCCGGGTGCAGTGGCTCACGCCTGTCATCCCAACACTCTGGGAGGCAGAGGTGAGATCACCTGAGCCCAGGGGTTCAAGACCAGCCTGGGCAACTTGGCAAGGCCTCCTCTCTACAATAAATCAAAAAATTAGCTGGGTGTGGTGGCGTGTGCCTGTAGTTTCAGCTACTCGGGAGGCTAAGGTGGAAGGATCGCCTGAGCTCAGCAGGTCAGGGCTGCGGTGGCCGTGAGGGTGTCACAGCACTCCAGACTAGGCAACAGAGTGAGACTCTGACCCCAAAAAAGGAAGAGACAGAGGGAAGACAGTGTGAAAAGATGCCAGGGAGAACACCACGTGAACATGGAGACAGGGGTTAGAGCCACATTCTACCGGCCAAGGGTTCTGGGAACCCCCATCAGCTGGGTTGAGGCAGGGGACCGCCCCCCGAGCCTTTAGAGAGAGAGGGCCCTGGGACACCCTGAACTCGGACCTCCAGCCTCCAAAGCTGAGGGAGACACACTTCTGTTGTTTAAGCTGCCCGGATCTGGCCTCCCCCTTGGCAGGCACCAAAAGCCTCGAATCGAAGAGGAATGAAGGTTTCTCTTTCACTAGTGGCCACGTGGAGAGTCAGGCAGCAGGAGGTGCTTCTGCTTCCTCCCCCCAGAAACGCGGGCAACGAGCTGGAGAACCGTGACCTCCAGTGAACCGTGCCAAAGGGGACGTCAACGAGGATGCCCAGGCTCACGGAACACTGAACTCACATCACCTCCCCACGGGCAAAGAGGAGGCATGCCCGCGTCAGCAGAACTGCGGCTTCCAGAAAGCAAGTCGCAGCTCACGCCCAGCACATGGGCAGAAAGGGCTCCCACTGTTTCACTGCTCTTACCTCAGCCGGATGCCACCAGTGTAAGGAGGGACCGACGCCCTCGGACCTGACTTACGCAATCAGAAACGCACCGTCCAAGGTCACTGGCTGGTTCTTAAGCCATGCAAGGAGAAAGAGGCGGTCACCACCGAAACGGATGTCAGAGAAAAACGAACCACTGTGCCAACCAAAGCAGCGACTCCGACGGAAGAGGCCACATCGTCCTCAAGCAGACAGGATGGTACTGGGCGCTTGTCTGGGATGTATGATAGTCTAGCTCTTCAAATATGTCTAGTTAGTACTCACAATTTTTTTTGAGTCAGAGTCTCACTTGGGCGCCCAGGCTGGAGTACAGTGGCACAGTCATGGCCACCACAGCCTCAACCTCCAGGGCTCAGGTGATCCTTCCACTTCAGCCTCTCAAGGAGCTGGAACTTCAGGCATGCACCACCACCCAGCTAAGTTTTAAATTTTTTTACAGAGATAAGATCTCTCGATGGTTGGTCTCAAACTCCTGGGCTCAGGCGGTCCCTTCGCCTCCACCTTCCAAAGTGCTGGGATGACAGGTGTGAGCCACCGTGCCCAACCTAGTCAGTACTAATCAGTGGGGGTTTTTTTTTCCTTGTTTTTTTCTTTAAAAGCAGGATTTACTGAGAGGACAGAAAAGCTTCCAGAATGGGAGGGGACCCGAGAGGGTTGCCCATGACATTTAGAAGTGGCCCATAAAGCCAGTACAGCCCTGGCTATGTGAAGGCACTATCTGTACGGCCTTTCGCATCGAGTCATTCGATTCCCACCACCCCGTGGGGTTCAGTGCACCACGTGCACCCCAACCCTGGTGAGAAGCTGTCAGAAGAGACTTACAAGGGCCTCGTCACACGGATCACAGTCACACAGGACCCGGTCACACGGGCAGCAAACGGCAGCCCTTGAACTCCAGCAAGCAGAGTCCAGGGTCTCTGCTCCTACCATGATGCAACCCTGTCAGCTGCAGGTCCTGCTCTAGGATGGGTTGGGAGAAAATGAGCTCAAAAAAGAATATCAGGGCCAGGCATGGTGGCTCACACCTGTCATCCCAGCATTTTGGGAGGCTGAGGCAAGAGGATCGCTTGAGCCCAGGAGTTTGAAACCAGCCTGGGCGATAGAGACCTCATCTCTACAAAATTCCAAAAATTAAGCCAGGCATGGTGGTGCACACCTGTAGTTCCAGCTACTCGGAAGTCTGAGCCCTGGAGTTCAAGGGAGCCATGAGCTCGCCACTGCACACCAGCATAGGCAACAGAGTGAGACTTTGACCAAAAAAAAAAGAGGCTGGGTGTGGTGGCTCATGCCTATAATCCCAATACCTTGGAGGCCAAGGTGAGAGGACTGCCTGAGCCCATGGGTTCGAGACCAGCCCGGGCAACTTGGCAAGACCTCTTCTCTACAATAAATCAAAACGTTAGCTGGGCGTGGTGGTGTGTGCCTGTACTCCCAGCTACTTGGAAGGCTGAGGCGGGAGGATCATCTGAACCCAGCAGGTCGAGGCTGTGGTGGCTGTGAGCGTGCCCTTACACTCCAGCCTGGGCAGCAGAGTGAGGAAGGAAGGAAGGAAGAAGGAATGAAGGAATTAAGGAGGAAAGGAAAGGAAAGGAAGGAGAGGAAGGGAAGGGAAGGAAGGAAAGAAAGAAAGAGAGAGAGAGAGAGAGAGAAAGAAAGAAAGAAAGAACAGTATCTCATAATCTAAAAGAAATAAAGACGGGAGGAGGAAAGAAAGAAAGAAAGAAAGAAAGAAAGAAAGAAAGAAAGAAAGAAAGAAAGAAAGAGAAAGAAAGAAAGAAAGAAAGAAAGAGAAAGAAAGAAAAACAGTATCTCATAATCTAAAGAAATAAAGACGGGAGGAGCAAACCCAAAAAGCCAAGATAAGTATTAAGAGTGAAAGGTATGAATCCTTCCTGGAATCCAGTTCTCCCAGGGACAGGGAGGCAGCAGGAAACACTGGGAAGGAACTGTCCTGTTCTCAGACATCGGTAACCCTGCATGTCGACAGTTGGAGCCCTCACCCATGGGTCCTAACCATTCAGGGTGGGACTTGCCCACCTCATGGGCAAAAACACTGAGGCCAGGGTCCCTTCCCCTGTCGCTGGCCAGAGAGAGCCCAGGATGGCTACGTGTCACTGTATACAAAAAATTCCAGAAGACTCTGCCCAGCTGGACCAGTGAGAGACTCCAAGCCCACACCCAACAGCTGGATATTAAAGGGTAAGAATCTAAAATAAATTAGCCAGGTGTGGTGGTGTGCGCCTGTAGTTCTAGCTACTTGGAAGGCTGAGGCGAAAGGATCACCAGAGCCTAGCAGGTCGATGCTGGGGTAGCCGTGAACATGCCACTGCACTCCAGCCTGGGCGACGGAGTGAGACTCCATCTCAAAAAAAAAAAAAAAAAAAA
>NW_007260315.1:562324-584810 GCF_000164805.1 Carlito syrichta
CGGAGCCCAGCAGGTCGAGGCTGTGGTGGCCGGGAGCGGCCACTGCACTCCAGTCTGGGCGACAGAGCGAGACTCCAACTCAAAAAAGAAAAAGAAAAAAAGCCTACCTCTGCAATATTCATTTTTTTCTTCTACTATAAGGAAGAGCTAAAATCTCAAGGCAAATTCATCAATTACATCAATGACGTTTTTAAAACAAGTGAATAATTCAAATCCAATAGTCCAACTTAAGTCACTTGTGTTTCTAGATGCTCTCATTTTGTGACGAATCCTCTGTGGCGGCCGTTAAAAGGCATCCAGACACACAGTCACGCTTCATGACATAAGAGAGGACCATCATTCTTCCGGTCTAGAAAGCCCAAGGGTTCACCTGGGTCATAAAATGAATGTCAGTCTGCTGACCTGGGCCAAACAGTCAATGACCAGATTAGTAGGCAAATATTAACTACGGTCATCCAACTCAAGCCTGTCACATGAGACCTTGCTTCCTTTTTGAAATTAAAAAAACAAAACAAAACCCCAAACCCAAAATTCTTGCCAATGGCTAGAATTGCAAAACACAGGGGATAGGAGACATACTCCTGGAAGACGGATTTTTTTTTCACATACAAATACAGATACCATGGACTTGGCAGCAACTTGGATGGATTTGAGTCTGTCATACTCAAGGATCTCTCACAGAAACAAAGAACTAAGCATCCCATGCTCTCTCCTAAGCGGACCCTGATAAGCAGACCCTGAGCATTTACCGTAAAACTATAAGAAAGGGATTGGCAGTAGCAGGATACTGCCGGGGTGGGTGGGGTACCTGACCTGAAACCAGGCCAAGCGGGGGCCAAAGGGAGGCCCAAATTTTACCTGGACGATGACCACTTGGATACCTCATCCTGAACTGTACCCCACATCTTTAAAATAAAATATTTCTTAAAAATACAGAAACCAGAGTATTTTACCCAGATCCGTGTGTGGTGTCTGTTGTTTCTACCTGAGGATTGGAAGGATAAACTGAAAACAAAGTCCGTGGTATGAACCACTCAGATTGTTACCGGCATGCATGTCAATCCCACACCTAGGACTCACTGATTGGGCTTCTGAAATGAGTACGGTTAAATAAGAACGCAACCTTCATTCTCGGATTTCTTCATGCTTTTCAGACATGAATAACTGTTTATTTTTATGATTCAGTAACAAAACCAAATAACTCAAAGAGATGTTAACACTCTAATATTCACAAAAAGAGGCAAATCCAAGGAAAATACACTTACATAACAGATTGAGCTTAAAAAACAAAGACTCACACACCAGCAGATTTAATCCAACCTCTTCCTACCCTCAACAGATACTCTGTTGTCCTGTGATCATTAATTTTTACAAGGAGGTTATCAAATAAAAATTCAGATGTTAGCCGGGCTCGGTGGCTCAGCCTGTAATCCCACGCCTTTGGGAGGCTGAGGAGAGTGGATCGCCTGAGCCCGCGGGTTCGAGACCCACCTGGGCAGCGAGACCTCAACTCGACAATAAATCAAAAAATCAGCCTGGCGTGGTAGCGCATGCCTGTAATTCCGGCTACTTGGAAGGCTGAGGCGGAAGGATCGCCGGAGCCCAGTAGGTCGAGGCTGCGGTGGCTGGGAGTGGCCACTGCCCTCCAGTCTGGGCAACAGAGTGAGAATCCGACTCAAAAAAAAAAACTAAAACTAAAACAAAAATTCAGATGTTTGCCACTTATAGGAAGTCTCTAACTGAGTAGGAAACTAAAGTCATTTCAGAGTTTTTCAAAGCAAGTTTTGACTTGTTTCAAAGTCAAGACTGAACCACAAACACCATGTTAAGAAAACTCTTTAAGGCCCAGTGTGATAGCTCTTGCCTGTAAATTCTAGCAGTTTAGGAGGCCAAGATGAGAGGATCGCTTGAGGCCAGGAGTTCAAAACCAGCATGGCCAACACAGCGAGACCTCATCTCTAAAAAAAAATTTTTTTAACTAGCCAGGCATGGTGGCACACGCCTGTAGGCCCAGCAACTCTGAAGCTGAGGCAGAAGGATCACCTGAGCCCAGGAAGTCAAAGTCACAGTGTTGTGATCGAGCCACTGCACCCCAGCCTGGGCCGCAGAGTGAGACCCCAACTCAAATTTAAAAAAAAAAACAAACTCTAAATTTAAACAGGGCTTCCCTGAAATATTAAATTATTTAGAAACCAGTCCCTTACCTGGAGGACTTGTTTCAGTAAATATCCCAATTATTTCTAACAGCTTTGCTATGCAAAACAGAAGGGGTTTTTTTTTCCTTCTTCATAATATAAAGCCTTTTGAGAAATATATGGCAGAAAACAAAAGTTTTTCCTGTTAAAGACTGTCCTAAGGGAAGTATATTAAACCCTTTCCAAACACTCCTAAAACAAAAGCTGTTTTACAGATGTTTATGATGTCCAGCTCTGTCTTGCTCAACAGATTGGGCGTGTCATACTAAATTTCCCTGAAAAGTATATTACCCATGACAGACATCCGAAAACCCAAAATGCCTTCTGGGGAGTTTGAGGGGCAGTGGGTGGGGGTACCTAGGAATCATTTGAACAGTGCAAAAGCCCTTCTAAGTCACTCATAGCAAAGTAAGGCTTAGTTATCAAATTTAAATACATCAATATAATGCTGTATGCAAAAGTTAAATTTTAAAACAATTACCTAGAACAGTGCAACTTGTGGAAACAAAAAGTAAGGTGGTACTTGGCAAGGGCTGGGGGAAGGGCCCTGGGAGTTATTGTTTCATGGGGACAGAGGGCCGGCTCCGTGGCTCAGCCTGTAATCCCAGCACTTTGGGAGGCTGAGGCGAGTGGATTGCCAGAGCCCATGAGTTCGAGACCCACCCGGGCAACTTGAGGAGACCTCGTCTCTACAGTAAATCAAAAAAATTAGCCAGGTGTGATGGTGCACGTCTGTAGTTCCGGCTACTCGGAAGGCTGAGGTGGAAGGATCACCGGAGCTCAGCAGGTCAAGGCTGCAGTGGCTGGGAACGTGCCATTTCACTCCAATCTGGGCGACAGAGTGAGACTCCAACTCAAAAAAAAAACAAAAAAATGGGGACAGAGATTCGTCTAGGAGGAAGAAAAAGTTCCAGATGGATGGTGGTGATGGCTGCACAACATGTGAACAGACTTAATGCCACTGGACTGGGGGCTTAAAAAATGGTTAAAATGGTACAAATCATCACAAGAAAGATTATGAGGTAGGTACTATTATGCAGGATAGCAGCATAGTTTAGACACAGATGGCTTTTTTTTTTTTTTTTTTTGGAGTTGGAGTCTCACTCTGTCACCCAGGCTGGAATGCAGTAGCATGTTCATGGCCACCGCAGCCTCAACCTGCTGGCCTCAGGAGAGCTTTCTGCCTCAGCCTTCCAAGTAGCTGGAATTATAGTCATGTGCCACCATGCCCAGCTAATTTTTGATTTATTGTAGAGACAAGTCTCACCAAGTTGCCCAAGCTGGTCTTGAACTGGTGGGCTCGGGAAATCCTCTTGCCTCCACCTCTCAAAGTGCTGGGATAATAGGCGTGAGCCACCACGCCCAGCAGATAAGTTTCTTGCAGGCAGGTCTAATTTAGACATTCAGATGTCTGTCCTATCAGTATACAACCTTTACCAAACAAACAGGCATATCAGACCTGATCTCATTGTAGGTTGGAATGTGGAACTATCAGTATAATAAATCACAGAAACAAAAGGGAATTACCCAAAACAAAGACACGATGCTCTAAGAAAAGCCCAAATCTAGGTAGGCAAAAACTTCCATTATTTATAAGATCTTTGCAATTTGAAAAGGTTGAAAGAGGTCGGGCACTGGGATTACAGGTTGGTGGCCCCCGCCTATATTCCCAGTACTTTGGGAGGCTGAGGCAAGAGGACTGCCTGAGTCCAGGGGTCCGAGACCAGCCTGGCCAACTTGGTGAGACCTCATCAAGAAATTTAGCTGGGCGTGTCGGTGCACACTTGTGGTTCCAGCTACTTGGAAGGCTGAGGCGTAAGGATCGTCTGAACCCAGCAGGTTGAGGCTGCAGTGGCCGTGAACATGCCACTTCACTCTAGCCTGGGCGACAGAGGGAGACTCCGACTCAAAAGAAAAAAAAAAAGAGGTTGAAAGATGGAAATGAAAACTTAGGACCTGATACCCACAGCCCTCCACTCTTAGCTCATGAAATAGCTTAATTATTGCTGCAAAATTATATAAAGTTTGTCAAAGGCAAGCACATGTTCTTTCTCTTAAGACACCCATGCCCTCTCTTGAATGTATCTTCTCTTTCTAATAAACTTTATTAGTCTTAAATTTTTTAAATGGTTAAAATGATAAATTTTGTTTTGTATGTTATGCCACAATTAAAAATTCCATTATAGGCTGTGCGTGGTGGCCCATGCCTATAATCCCAGAACTTTGGGAGGCTGAGGCAGGAGAACTGCTTGAGGCCAGGAGTTCAAGATGAACCTGGGCAACATTATCGAGACCTCGTGTCTACAAAAAAATCAAAAAACTAGCCAGGTGTGGTATCACATGCCTGTGGTCCCAGCTACTTGAGAAGCTGAGGCAGGAGGATCACCTGAGCCCAGGCTGCAGTGGCCAGGAGCATGCCACTGCACTCCAGCCTAGGCCACAGAGTGAGACTCTGACTCAAAAAAAAAAGTCATTGTATATACACATACTTATATTATATATATATATACATACATACACACACACACACACACCCCATATATATATATATATATATGGTGGTGATGGCCGCACACAACATGTAAACGGACTTAATGCCACTGAACTGAAGGTTTACAAATAGTTTAAATGGTCAATTTTGTTATGTATGTTATACCACAATTAAAAATCCCATTACAAGCTGGGTGTGATGGCTCATGGCAGTAATCCCAGAACTTTGGGAGGCCGAGGCAGAATTGCTTGAGGCCAATGTGTGTGTATACACACACGTACACACATGCACACATGTTACGTATAAAATGTAAAAATGGCATCCACCAAGAATGCCAGCAACTGGAGTGACGAGGTCACTGACCCCCTAACCACAGAGTGTGCAGGAGTCCCACACCCATCCCCCCCCCCCCCCCCCGGAAGTGGCACACCTGGCCATCTGGTTAGCACGCAAACCTGATGCAGGAGGCCCTGGGGGCCTGGACCCTGCCCTCACTTGAAGCAGGCTGTGACAAGGGCAGGGTCCATCAGAGAAATGCAAGTCAAAACCACACTGAGCCAGGCTCGGTGGCTCAGCCTGTCATCCCGCGCCTTTAGGAGGCTGAGGTGAGCGGATTGCCTGAGGCCCGCGGGTTCGAGACCCGCGAGACCTCATCTCCACAATAAATCAAAAAATCTGCCGGGTGTGGTAGCGCATGCCTGTAATTCCGGCTACTCGGAAGGCTGAGGCGGAAGGATCGCCGGAGCCCAGCAGGTCGAGGCTGCGGTGGCTGGGAGCGGCCACTGCACTCCAGTCTGGGCGACAGAGTGAGACTCCAACTCAAAAAACAAACAAAGAAAAAAACCACATTGAGATACCAACTAACCCCTGTAAGAAAAAAACCACATTGAGATACCAACTAACCCCTGTAAGAATGGCCATCATTAACAAAACAAACAACAGCAGATACTGGCGAGGATGTGGAGAAAAAGGAACGCTTCTACACTGCTGGTGGGAATGCAGACTAGTGTAACCTCTTTGGAAGACAGTGTGGCAATATCTGAGGGAACTAGAAATTGACCTTCCAAATGACCCAGCAATTCCCCTACTGGGAATATACCCAGAGGAACTCAAATCATTCCCAAAAAAAGATACCTGCACACGTATGTCTGTTGCAGCTCTATTCACAATAGCAAAAACATGAAACCAACCAGGTTACCCATCGAAGCTGGACTGAATAAAAAAAGGTGGTACATACACACGATGGAATATTATGCAGCCATAAAGAAGGACAAATATATGGACTTCACAGCAACTTGAATGGATATGGAGTCAATCATACTCAGTGATCTATCACAGAAACAAAGAACAGAGTTCCATATGTTCTCATTCATAAGCAGATCTTGAACAATCGCAATACTATAAGAAAGCGATGGGCAGTCACGGGAAACTGTCAGGAGCGGGGGGATGGGATTGGCAGTTGAGGGAAACTGCCAGGGGAAAGAGGGGCACACCTCATCAACAAGGGGACCTGCATGATCAATATTTGTATACCTAACCCTGAATTGTACCTCACATCTTTATAATTAAAAAAAATAAATAAATAATAATTCCAAAAAAAGAAGACTGTGACGCTTCCAGCAGTCTGGGGCAAGTATCAGTCCGCACCCCAAGGTGAGATGCGGTTATGAACACAGCTCACTCGGTGAATGTCTGCCAGCCCCGCAGCTCCCCAGGCTACCCGGCCATAGTGATGGTGACAGGCTGGATTTCGCGACAAGGACAGCGAACAGGCCATCCCGCGCCGTGTGGCCTGCGGCTACCTGGGAACCCCCAGAGTTCCTCAGATGCGGATGAGTTAGGCCTAGAAGGTGCTTTTACAATTTGCTGGCCAAGTAACAGCAGGTCAACAGGCTTTGAAAAATGGCAACAAAGTGTCTTCAGCCCACAACGAGTTATCAGCCCAGACACCACAGGACTGCCAGACAGCAGGGCAGACACGCCCTGATCTTCTCCCTGATCCACTCAAGAATGTGAGGTTCACCAGGAAGGACTCCAGCCTCCACGCCTCCAGACTTCTCAGTCCTTAGGACACGGAGCCAGGTTAGAAAGGCGCCACCTGGCCGGACATGGTGGCTCAAGCCTGTCATCCCAGAACTTTGGGAGGCAGAGGTGAGAGGATTTTTGAGCCCATGGACTCGAGAACAGCCCAAGCAACTTGGCAAGACCTTGTCTCTACAGTAAATCAAAAATTATCTGGGCGTGGAGGCGCGCACCTGTAGTTCCAGCTACTTGGAAGGCTGAGGTGGGAGGATCGCCGGAGCCCAGCAGGTCAAGGCTGGGGTGGCTGTGAGCATGCCACTGCACTCCAGCCTGAGCGACGGAGTGAGATTCTGACTCAAAAAAAAAAAAGAAAGTAAGGAAGGCGCAGCCTGCTCTCACCTCGGTGTATGTGGCATGGGCCACGGGCCACGACATCCACACATGTCCTTAATGGAGTCAGCCTGTGTTCCCTCCAGGGACTTCCCTAGGAGCTGACTGAGAGCTCCCTTCAAGTGCCAGACAGGGAGTCAAGCTACCTGCACACACACTCACACACACGCACCCACACGTGCACATACAGCTGCATTTCATCCTCCCACTAGTGTCCACGTTTCACCAATCTAGAGGCAGAGACCCGAAGCGTTCACCCTCAGTCACTGTCGAATATGAACATAGCCTGTATGAGGAACCACCCACAGCACAGGTGGTGGGTGGGTGTGTGTGTGTGTGTGTGTGTGTGTGTGTGTGTGTTAGAACACTTGCTTTATTTTTTTCTCAGCTTTAAGGAAGCACAATGACACATGAAATTGCACACACTTGCAACGAGACATTTTGATGCACTGTGAAATGATGACACGACAAGCTACCTAACACGTCCATCACCTCGCCCAGCTGTCACTGGTGTGGAGCGAGAACATGTGAGATCTACCCTTAGGCAAATTTCAAGTCCTGCTGATGACGGTCACCAAGCTCTACCTGAGAGCCCTGGCGCTTCTCATTCTGTAACTGACACTCGGTAGCCTCTGACTGAGGCTCCCCAAGTCCCCTCTGCCCATTCCAGCCCCAGGGACCACCATCCTGCACTCTGCATCCAGGAGCTCAACGCTTTTAGGTCCCAAGTTCCACCAGAGCCTCAAACGGACACGTCCACACGTCAGGGCAAGCAGGTGGCACCTGGGCTTTCTGCGCCTGGCTTATTTCACTCAACACGACTTCCCCGGGTCCCTCCATGCTGGTGCCAGTGACGGGGTCTCCTTTTTAAAGGTGGAAGAGCCTTTCATTGTCTGTATGTCATCGTGTGTGTATTTCATTGTGTGTGCTTCACTGTGTGTTTCACTGTGTGTATTTCATTATGTGTTGCATTGTGTGCGTTTCACTGTGTGTGTGTTTCATTGTCTATTTCAACATAATTCACTGTCTGTGCTTTTTTCTTTTGAGTCAGAGTCTCACGCCATCGCCCAGGCGCGAGTGCAGTGGCATACTCACAGCCACTCCGGCCTCGACCTGCTGGACTCCAGGGATCCTTCCACCTCAGTCTTTCAAATAACCGGAACCACAGATGCACGCTACCATGCCCAGCTAATTTTTTGATTTATTGTGGAGATGAGGGCTCGCCAAGATGCTGAGGGCTGGTCTCGAACCCACGGGCTCAGGCAATCCACTCACCTCAGCCTCCCAAAGTGCTGGGATGACAGGCTGAGCCACCGAGCCTGGCAATACACAATTTTTATAAATGAATTCCAGGTTTGTTTGGGTCCCCCTCATGTGGAGTATACGTACAGGAACACTGCAGTATATGGAAGATAACAGACAGGAATGCACGTAGAAATGTGGAGAGGAAGGTGGAGGTGAGTGCAGACAGAGGAGAAAAGATCCAGCAGCCTCGAGTCTAAAGAGGGCCCCAGGCCGGCTGCAGTGGCTCACGCCTGTAATCCCAGCACTTTGGGAGGCCAAGGTGAGAGGACTGCCGGAGCCCACGGGTTTGAGACCAGCCTGGGCAACCTGACGAGACCTCAACTCTACAATAAATCAAAACATTAGCTGGGCATGGTAGTGAGTGCCTGTAGTTCCAGCTCCGTGGAAGGCTGAGGCAGAAGGATCGCCGGAGCCCAGCGGGTCGAGGCTGCAGTGGCTGGGAGCGTGCCACTGCACTCCAGTCTGGGCGACGGAGTGAGACTCCAACTCAAAAAATAAATAAATAAATGCGCCTGGGCAGCGAAACCTCATCTCTACAATAAATTTAAAAAAATCAGCCGGGCGTGGTAGCGCATGCCTGTAATTCCGGCTACTCGGAAGGCTGAGGCGGAAGGATTGCCGGAGACCAGCAGGTGAGGCTGCGGTGGCCGGGAGCGGCCACTGCACTCCAGTCTGGGCGACAGAGTGAGGCTCCAACTCAAAAAATAAAATAAAATAAAATAAATGAGGGCCCCAGCTAGACCTGTCCCCTGAGTCCTACGCTTTCTCCTGGCACTCATCACAGCTTGCATTATAAATGTCCTTGGTCTGACATCAAGCTCCCGCTTACCTGTCTGCTTTGTTCGCTGCTGTCCCCTCCCCCCAAGCTCAGCACAGCGTCCAATTCATAAGAGGTGCTCCAAAAAAGAGTTGAATGAATAAATGAACAAATCACACTTACTGAGTGTTTACTCTGTGCACATTAGGATATTAAAACTAAAAGGAGGCCGGGAGCGGTGGCTCACGCCTGTCATCCCAACACTTTGGGAGGCAGAGGCGAGAGGACTGTCTGGGCCCAGAGGTTCGAGACCAGCCTGAGCAACTTGGCAAGACCTCATGTCTACAATAAAGTTGAAAAAAAATGAGCCAGGCATGGTGGTGCGCGCCTGTAGTCCCAGCTACTAGGGGGGTTAAAGCGAAAGGATCAAGGAGGTTAAGGTTGCAGTGGCTATGATCGTGCCACTGCACTCCAGCCTGGGCATCAGAGTGAGACTGTGACTCAAAAAAAAAAAACACAGCAAAAAACCCACCTAGAAGGAACTTGGAAATCATCGTGCACGGGTTTCACAGAGCTTGAACAAGTCCAGAGACACGCGTCCGTGCCACATAGCGACAATGAAAACATACGCGTTCTCTCCCCAAAAAAGAAATAAATACAAAACGATGCATTAAAAGGGCATGACAGTCTGTAAAATACGCCCTTTGGTACTAAGTAAAGGGCCACTCCATGGCCTCGTTCCCCACCCAGAAGCTGAGCTGAGCACAGTCAATACCTCTGAGAATTAAATGTCCGACCGAAATCCTATCAGTCATTCTCCAAGGGACCCCCGAGCGCCTCAGAGCAAGCCCACAAGACAGGCACCAGAACAGCCTGGCCACATCATCCTTATCGTCCTTTGCAAAGGGCAAGGGTGACCGTGTGCCGGAGAAGGAAGATAACATTTATTACTGAGAGTCCCATGGGGCATGCCAGGTCCTTACACGGCGACGGTCTCAGTTAAGCTTCATAATTAGCCCTGTCAATAAGGTTTACTGCCACAATTTTAAGATGAGATGGCTGAGACTCAGAGCCAGAAATAATCATATCCTGATCTCATTTTTTTCTAAAAGTGCCCCATTAGATTCATCTAAAAAAAAAAAATGAGCTGTGAGCGAAGGTGGCACCTCTAACTCTGTCTATTCGGGCAATGTAAGTCGTTTCAAGAACTGTCATGAGTGGCTTCCACTTGTCATCCAAGCACCTTGGGAGGCCAAGGTGGGAGAATTGCCTGAGTCCAGGAGTTTGGGACGAGTCTGGGCGACTTGGCGAGACCCCTTTTCCACGATAAATTTTAAAGAGTAGCAGGGCATGGTGGCATGCACCTGTAGTTCCGGCTCCTCGGAAGGCTGAGGCGGAAGGATCGCCAGAGCCCAGCAGGTCGAGGCTGCGGTGGCCGGGAGCGGCCACTACACTCCAGTCTGGGCGACAGAGTGAGACTCCAACTCAAAAAAAAAAAAAAGGGAGGAAGGGAGGGAAGGGAAGGAAGGGGGAAAGGGGGGGAGGGAGGGGCCAAGAGACAGAAAGACGCACAATGACACATCAGTCGTGCACTTCTAGGTAGGAACACCCCACTTTTTATCGCTGCACTGGGTCTGTGTGACAGAGGCCTTGCCGTGGTACCGGGTGACGCCCCAGCTCACAAGGTCTGAGGTGACCTGGAGCATTTATGAAAGTACAAGCTGAGCTTTTTGTACAAACAATACAAAGTGTGCTTCCTCCTCCAGGACGCGGGCACATGAGAAACCTGGACTGCCACCAACCAGGGCTGGGAGGGCTCGTGCCAAGTCACAGCATTCCACAAGGCACTCTCTAGCCACCCTGTCCCGACCAGAGCAGTCAAGGTCAGGGGACGGAACGGATTGCGATATCTGTCTCAGGGACGGGTGCCAGAATACACTGAGCTCGCTGGCTCTGGAAAAATGAGACAGCAGCTGGGCGCGGTGGCTCACGCCCGTCATCCCAGCACTTCGGGAGGCCGAGGCAAGGAGGACGGCTTGAGCCCAGGAGTTCAAGACCAGCCTGGGCCACATAGTGAGACCTCACCTCTACAGAAGAAAGTAAAAGTAAAAAAAGTAGCCAGGCGTGGTGGCGCGTGCCTGTAGTTCCAGCAACATAGGAGGCTAAGGTGGAAGGATTGCCTGAGCCCGGGAGGTGGAGGGTGCAGCAAGCTAATATCGTGACACTGCACTCCAGCCTGGGCCACAGAGTGAGACTCTGACTCAAAAAAAAAAAAAAATTTAATAACTCAAGACAGAATAATAGACTAGGTAATACCACAATCTGCAAATGTGATCTGCTATACATAAAACAACCGTTAAGAGCTACTAATTTCATTTCTACTCAATTCCACTTTGGCTCCAAGTCTTTCGAGAAAGTGCCCGACTTGGAAGTTTTCCACAACTTAGAATGTTTAATAAAGTTTTTAACAATAAAGCAATCACGGAGCATTTGGTCAAAATGCATAATAAGCGCACCTCTCATTTTCAGAAATAAAGGAGAAAGCCAACGTATAGCAATCTTTTTGTGTTTCTCAGTCATGTGTAGATTTTATTTATGATTTTATTTATGTATTTATGTGCGCATCTGTGTAATATTTATTTGCGTATTTACAAATTGATTTAGTTATTGGAGAAGAGAGAGGAAGGCCAAATCCATGACTGAGAAAGAGGTGCTCAGTGCATCTGTGAATCAGAAATACGCAGTGCAATGGCTCATGTCTGTAATCCCAGCACTTTGGGAGGCTGAGGCGGGAGGATTGCTTGAGCCCAGGAGTTTGAGATGAGCCCGGAACTAGCAAGACCTCGTCTCTACAAAAAGAAGAAGGAGGAAGAGAAGGAGGAGAAACACACAGCCCAGCAGTCACGGGATTCTAAGCTGTGAACTAAGGAAGCTGTTCTTCAAAACGGTCTTGAAATGTGCCCCGTCCTAAGTTTTCATGGCTAAACTTCCAAAGAAGGTGATACCAAAACATTTTCTTAAGAGAAATGCTGAGAGTCACAACATGAAAAAGGGACGAGCCCAACTGCTATTTAAGTAGTGGGGAGCAGACCAGAGAGGAAGTTCCACGGGGCTGAGGGTGTGCACAGATGAGTGAGGTCTGAGCCCAAGACAGCTCACTCAAGCCCTCCCCGCCCTGCTGACCGCCAGACTCAAGCCCTCCCAGGACACACTGCCTCTTCCCTGGCCACCCGGCACGACGCAGTTTTACCAAAAAGCCGGAGCATCTAAGAAAGATATTTTGTTACGCCTTTTAAAAAAGAACAGGCCAGGCTTGGTGGCTCAGCCTGTCATTCCAGCACTTTGGGAGTCCGAGGCGAGTGGATTGCCTGGGCCTGGGGGTTCGAGACTCACCCGGGCAACTTGGCGAGATCTATCTCTACAATAAATCAAAAATTAGCTTCCCGTGGTGGGGAGCGCCTGGGTTTTCTTTTTGCTTCACAGATTCTATATTTGGGGTCGAAGAAACTAGAAATTCGGATAAGCCAGGAAGGATACATGTCACCCTGATGTTCTTCGGACCCTGGAGTCTCCAGTGGGTCTGCTTTCTTCTTTCCACCTTCCAGAGCCTTTTTTTCTCTTCTTCTTTCCACCTTCCAGAGCCTTTTTTTCTCTTTTTTTTTTGAGTCAGAGTCTCACTCTGTCACCCAGGCTGGAATGCAGTGGCACACTCATGGCCACCGCAGCCTCGACCTGCTGGGCTCAGGCAATCCTTCCACCTCAGCCTTCCAAGTGGCTGGAACCATAGGCGTGCACCACCATGCCCAGTTAAGTTTTGATTTATCGTAGAGACGAGGTCTCACCAAGTTGCCCAGGCGGGTCTCGAACCCGTGGGCTCAGGCAATCCACTCACCTCAGCCTCCCAAAGGCGCGGGATTACGCTCCCGGCCACTGCACTGCAGTCTGGGTGACAGAGTGAGACTCCAACTCAAAAAAAAAAAAAGAAAACCACTAATATCTGTCTCCAAGTTTTCTCTATTGCTTTCAAAAATGTCATTCAGTAAAAACTTAGTTCAAAAAAATTATAGAGAAAAATGCTAAATGCTACAGCGAACACAAAAGTGATTCAAGCCCAAGGAGTCTGTAAATCAGAAGACAAACAGGCAACACAAACAGGTAACAGTCAGTGTGGAACATGGGCACAGGCCACTTTGCAGGGGTTGGAGGGAGGAGGAATTCTACCCTCTGCTACAAAGACCAAGGAATGCTTCACTGGAAAACGGGATAAAATCCAAGACGGGGGTGGGCGCGGTGACTCACACCTATAATCCCAGCACACTGAGAGGCCAAGGTGGGGGGAATTGCTTGAGCCCAGGAGTTCGAGACTAACCTAGGCAATATAGTGAGACCTTGTCTCAAGAAAAAATTGGTTTGTTTGGTTTTTTTGAGTTGGAGTCTCACTCTGTCGCCAGGCTGGAATGCAGTGTCACACTCCCAGCCACCGCAGCCTCGACCTGCTGGGCTTCCGGTGATCCTTCCGCCTCAGCCTTCCAAGTAGCCTGAACTGCAGGTGTGCTACCACGCCTGGCTAGTTTTTGATTTATTGTAGAGACAAGGTCTCACCAAGTTGCCTGGGCTGGTCTCAAACCCGTGGGTTCAGGTAATCCACTCGCCTCAGCCTCCCAAAGTGCTGGAATGACAGGCTGGGCCACCGAGCCTGGCCCAAAATATTGTTTTTAAAATTAACCAGTTGCCTGTATTCCCAGCCACTCGGGAGGCTGAGCCAGGAGGATCACCTGAATCCAGGAGGTCGAAGCTGCGGTGGCCGTGAGCATGCCACTGCACTCCAGCCTGGATGACAGAGTGAGACCCCAACTCAAAACAAAACAAAAAGATAACAAAGCATGACATTGTCTTATCTTACAAAAGCATCCGATGTGATGTATTACCTATAACAAATACAGCTGACCTTAATTAGTCAAGTGTCTCCTGAACCAACACCGCACTAATGAGCCCTAACTGCCTCTGCCCACCCCCCTGAATTCCCAGGCGCCCCCTCCAGAAGGCTCCAGGCTAAGTGCTCCTGCTCCCCCCTTGGGCTACTCACAAGCGTCCATTGTGCTCAGAAATCTCCAAGCATAATGTTACTTTGTCCACTCCGGCTGGAACCGTCCACCCATCTTGACACCCACATTCATGTTCAGGCCACCGTTGACAGTCAACCAAGCAGAGGGACCCTGCCAAGGCAGCGGACCCAGAAGGCGCTGGTCCACGGTCCTCTGGAGGTAAGGACAGGGACCCGCCTGCACCGAGACTACGCAGGGCTCCCATCCAGACACCAAACCTCAGCTGGCATTCCTGTAAGATCTTTTTCCCAGCAAGAGCTGGCATGAATCCTAAACCCCGGCCCCACACTAACTCCGGCCTAGCTATGAGCACACAGTAGAAATGTAAATAGAACTGAACTGTGGGACCCCACAGCCACTAAGTGGGACATTCTTTTGGAAGTTTCTAGGCCGACGAAATGGACTTTTAGAGAAGCATTTTCCCCTCTACGTGACCTCAGCTCACAAGTCCTGCAAAGGGCTGGATGGTCAATATGTTTGGCATCTGTGCTGTACAAGGGCGGGGAGGACCCAAGGAACCAGACGTGTTTTTGGAGGGCGGGCCCCTGGGGGTACAGGCATCCCCCACTAGGTAAGTGTTCTAGGACGCCATCGACATCCGTGGACCAGCTAGCGTTGTTGTGAGAGGCCGCGCTCAGTTTCAGTGAAATTTTCTTTGGCGATTCTTTCAACGTGCTTGCCCGTTTCGTGATGGGTGATTTACGAGCACACCCGCTCACACCGTGCTGAGTGTTCAGCAGTTTTGGACCCAAGACGGCGAGACCTCCAGGCTCCACCTTCCCTATTCACTCGATCTCATCCCAAGCGACTTTTTTTTGTTGTTTCCTCAGATGAAAAACGTCCTCAAAGGGAAATGCCTTGCCGACGCGAAAGAAACAAAAAATGGTAGAAGCACCAAAAGGCATCTAGGCAGACAAACCACAAAACTGTTTCGAGTGGTGGAAGAAATATCTCGACAGGTGTATTGTGGAAAGGCCTTTGGAGGCGACTGAAATTTAAACATGTAAGGATACACAATTGGTTTCTTTTTTTTTTTTTTTTTTTTTTTTTAAATCGGAGTCTCACTCTGTCTCCCAGGCGGGAGTACGGTGGTATGTTCACGGCCACCACAGCCTCAACCCCCTGGACTCAGGCAATCTGCCTCAGTCTTCCAAGTAGCTGAAACCACGGGTATGCACCACCACACCCAGCTAATTTTTTTTTTAATCGTAGAGATGAGATCTTGCCCAATTGTCCAGGCTGGTCTCGAACCCCTGGTCTCAGGCAATCCTCTCGCCTCCACCTCCCAAAGTGCTGAGATTACAGGTGTGAGCCACTGTGCCCGGCAAGGAATACACAATTTTTTCTAAATAAATTCCAGGTTTTTTTGGGGTCCCCCTCATATGCCTCTGTTCACACGACTCAACTCCGCCGTTGTAAGAAGGCAGCCACAGGCAGCAGGTATGTGCATGCACATGGCTGTGTGCCAATAAAGTTTTATTCACAACTGGAGGCAGCCCATGTCATCCTCTGATCTGTAGAAAGCGGAAGTAATCTACCAGAAGGTCTCCTACCACCCTCATACTGATTGTCACACTGTGGGTCACCATGTTAAAAGGGCAACAATCACTCAGAAGGCTCACCTACCATAATGAGAATCAGCTGAAACCCTCGGGCCAAGTTCCTGGCATGGGCCGTGTACCGACTTCTGCACCAGCCTCTCAAGGTTTCTTAAAACGTGTGGTCCTCACCAGCAAGTGGAAAGTGTCCACAACCAGCAACTCCCGTGGTCCCACCAAAGAAAGCTGTCCTCCAGGCTGGCTCTCCAATCACCACTTTCCAACCTGAATCAACATCACCTACGAACCAGCATCCACACCCGTCCCTACATCTGCAGCAGTTGCCGTGGGGTCAGGGCTATGAGTTCGGCGTGGAGTGGACAGAGGGGCGAGAACCCACATCCTCAGAGCTGGACGGCTCACCTCATTCGGCATCTTCAGCTGTGATCCACCCTCCTCCTCCACACACACCGCCCGGCCTCCCACTCGGACAGACAGCATGACCCAGGACAGAGGCCAAGATCTCTGAAGCTCTCAGCGAACTCCGCGGCTCGGGCCTGTCCATGTTCCCTTCTCGAGGCATGAAATTTCACAACTGGAAGCCCCAGCAGAAAGGTCACAAACCAAGAGCTCTGAATCTCGTGCAGGGAGTAAGAAAGAAGCTGCTTAGCCGGGCGCGGTGGCTCACATCTGTCATCCCCGCACTTTGGGAGGTGGAGGTGAAAGGACTGCCTGAGTCCACCAGTTCAAGACCAGCCCAGGCATCTTGGCAAGACCTGATCTCTACAATAAATTTTAAAATGAGCTGGGTGTGGTGGTGCACGTCCGTGATTCCATCTGTGGTTCCGGCTACTCGGAAGGCTGAGGCAGAAGGCTCACTTGAGCCCAGGAGTTCGAGGCTGAAGTGGCTGTGAGCATGCCACTGCACTCAAGCCTAGGTGACAGAGTGAGACTCCAACTCAAAAAAAAAAAGAGCCTGCTTGAGCTTGGGTTCATGGAAGCTTTGGTGTCTAGGAGGCCAGTGGGGCCCCTGAGAGCCTGAGACCCTAACTCAACACAATCCTTTCCTGGGAGGGAGGGGCCTCACCCACTGAGGAATGGCTCTCTAGGTCCTGAACCAAGGAGCGTCCTGACCTTGAGTTCACAACCACGAACCATCAAGGTTCTAGAGTCAGACAGGGTCTGGCTCGGTGGCTCAGTCTGTAATCCCAGCACTTTGGGAGGCCGAGGCGTGGACTGCCTGAGCCCACGGGTTCAAGACCCACCCAGGCAACTTGGCGAGACCTCTCGTCTCTACAATAAATCGAAAAAATTAGCCGGGCGTGGTGGTGCGTGCCTGTAGTTCCGTCTACCTGGAAGGCTGAGGCGGAAGGATCGCCGGAGCCCAGCAGGTCGAGGCCACGGTGGCCGTGAACATGCCACTGCACTCCAGTCTGGGCGACAGAGTGAGACTCCAACCACCCCTCCCCCCAAAAAAGAGTCAGACGGAGTTGTCGCTCGTGTTGCCAGCTTGTTTCTCGCTGCAACTTTGGAAAGCTGCCTCTTCCCCGCAAGACAGAGCTTCCTGGTCTGCAGGATGGTGACGCGGCCGCCTCCCAGAGGCCTGGAGCGAAGCGGACGGCAGCCCAGGACCCCGATGCCCTCGTGTGGCGGCTGGCACCTGGTGGCAGCCCAGTCGCGGCACGTGTCGGGGAGCATGCTGCTGGAAGGAGCCCGTCCTGCTCCCAGACCGCCCCGTATTCCTCCCACCCAGCTCCACTCGCTGGACTAGAGAGGCTTCAGCGTCTCTTCCACGTAACAGTCTGTCCATACTTGGCCAACAGTTCCAACTCGAGTCCTCTCTACCCCATGGTGACGAGTCCCCGTTTCTCAGCCCCGCCTTCTGCCACGTGCTCAGACCCCTTCTTGGGGGGCACAGCCACGCATCGGCGTCCTGTGATGCCGAGGCCAGAGGGCGGGTCCAGCCCCGCTTGGCACCTTACTGCCCACCTGTCCTTGGGGACCACAGACTCTGGTGTCCCCGAGGCTCGCACCAGAGCTCGGGATTCCCGGCTACAACCGGCAAAGGAATGGCTCCTTCACTTCATGGGCAGAACACGCGTGGGAGGTACAAAACGAACCTGCCTCTGCCCTCCACAGGGCCAACCGGGTCTCTCCCCAGGATGCCTGACAACTCCAAGCAGCAAAGGAGGCAAGAACTGCCAGCCCCCGCTCCCCCCCCCCAAGCAAAACCCATGTGCAATGACATTGGGTATTTAGCTGAGCTCTCAAGCAAAGTGTTGAAGGTGTGGTCTGGCTTTTTCTTGTTATGTATATTAAAATGGAGAAAAGGTCAGGGGTGGTGGCTCACACCTGTCATCCCTGCATGTTGGGAAGCTGAGGCGGGAGGACTCCTTGAGCCCAGGAGTTCAAGACCCGCCTGGACAGCATAGCAAGACCCCATCGCTACAATAAATTTAAAAATTAGCCAGGCGTGGAGGCGCATGCCTATAGTCCCAGTTACTAAGGAGACTGAGGTGGGAGGACTGCCTGAGCCCAGAAAGTGGAGGCTGCGGTGAGCCATGATCGTGGAGCGGCCACTGCTCCAGTCTGGGCGACAGAGTGAGACTCCAACTCAAAAAAAAAAAATGTGGAAGAAAGATAGACTGAGGGAAGAACAATTGAGCAAAGGGCAGCAGGACTTAGTGACTCCGGAACTTCCCAGTCGCCCAGGCTGCTGTTAACCCGATTTCTGAGGTCCTCGTAGATTTATGGCAGCTGCCAACCACACGCATCCCCTCCTCGCTCCCCCTTCTTTGACCTCTCCTCTTAGTACAGATTTATCTATCAGGGGCCCACGAGCCTCTCTGGTCCCTTGTGACAGCCGGTTGGTGCAATCACAGGGCCAGGAGACGACTGTTTATTTAGCAAGAGCTCACAAGGCACTTCCTCATTCCAGGTACCGCCCTGCAAACTCGCTGGAATTAACTCACCATTCCTAACACATAGGTGGTGGTCCTATGGTCCCCTCGTTATAGATGAGGACAAGAGGCAGGCGGAGGGGACCCAGCCACAGCCATGGCCAAGGCTGGCAGAACAGCCCCCGTGACATCCTGACCCCTGGGGTCTGTGACTGTTACGTCATTAGCAAGGGGGATTAGGCTGCTCCTTGCCAATCTGAAAAAGAGGCGCTGTCCTGATGACAATGGGTCCAACGTCATCATGGGGTCCCTTAAATGTGGAAGAGGGAGACAGGAGAGTCAGGGTCACCAGAATGCCATGATAAGAAAGCTAGACTGGGCCAGGCTCGGTGGCTCAGTCTGTAATCCCACGCTTTGGGAGGCTGAGGTGAGTGGATTGCCTGAGACTGCGGGTTCAAAACCACCTGGGCAACTTGGTGAGACCTCATCTCTCCAATAAATAAAAAGAGCCAGGCTTGGTGGCTCAGCCTGTAATCCCGCACCTTGGGAGGCTGAGGTGAGTGGATCGCCTGAGCCCGCGGGTTCGAGACCCGCCCGGGCAACTTGGCGAGACCTCATCTCTACAATAAATCAAAAATCAGCCGGGCGTGGTAGCGCATGCCTGTAATTCCAGCTAGAAGGCTGAGGCAGGAGGATCGCCAGAGCCCAGCAGGTCGAGGTTGCGGTGGCCGGGAGCGGCCACTGCCCTCCAGTCTGGGCGACGGAGTGAGACTCCAACTCAAAAAGAAAAAGAAAAAAAAAAGCTCGACTGGCCATTGCTGGCTTGGAGGAAAGAGAATGAGGAGGCCAGGACCAGGAGCAGGCTCCAGAGGCTGGGGAGGTCAAGGAAGTCTCCAGAAAGGAATGCATTCCTGTGGTGCCTGGATTTTAACCCAGTGAGAGACCTACTGAGGACTTTTTTTTCGTCGGGGTCTCACTGTGTTGCTCAGGCTAGAGTGCAGTGGCATGATCACAGCTCACCGCAGTCCCGACCTCCTGGGCCCAAACGATCCTGCCTCAGTCCTCTGAGCAGCTGGGACTACAGGCACGCACCACCACACTTGGCAATTTTTAAAATTTTTTTTGTACAGACGGGATCTTGCCGTGTTGCCCAGGCTGCTCTCAAATTCCTGGCCTCCAGTGATCCTCCCGACTCAGCCCCGACAAAGTGCTGGGATTACAGGTGAGTGCCACCACTCCCAGCCCATAGGATCCTTCCTACTATTAAACACCCTAACATCCTCCACAGACACCTGCGTCCCCCCCAGGTCCCCTCCTCTGGCTGAACGCAACATCAAAACCAGTGGTCCTTATCCTTCTGCCTCAGTGATGTCCATTACAATGAAAGCAACATCTGGGGGGTGAAAGGAAAGTTTAAGGGCCAGACGGGACGGGGGAAAGAGTAGGGCCCCCAAAAAGTTAGACTCTGACTGTCCAGCAAGCATAACCCAAAAGGCCCTGTTGCCACCCCTCGTGTCCCTCCGAGTGTCCCTCGGCCCACAGCCCACTGAGGAGGCAGGCGCAGGTGGCCTGTGTCCCTGCGACGTGGGACCATGGCCACCGCAGCCTTGACCGCAGAGCTCAGGCAATCCTTCCAATTAGCTGGAGCCACAGGCGTGCACCACCACGCCCAACTAATTTTTGGATTGACTGTAGAGACGAGGTCTGGCTAAGTTGCCCAGGCTGGTCTCCAACCCCTGGGCTCAGGTAATCGTCTCGCCTCGGCCTCCCAAGTTTCTCCCGAGTTTTTCCCGGGTGCACACGGCAAGTCAGGCAGGTCAGGCGCGTAGAGAGGCGCGGCTCAGCTCACACACAGCGTGCCAGGAAGGAGAAGGCAGCGGCCCAGGCAGCGGGGAAATGTGCAGCCGCCCCCAGAACCCTGGAGCCATCTAGGGCATTGCATCAACACTGTTACCAACTGGCAGCTGCCTGTCCTCAGTGCCAGTAAAAGGAAACTGCGCCTTCACGCCTCCAGGGAACCTTCATGCCTCCAGCGTGGGAGCCCGTCCACACCGCAGGTCCCTCCCACACCCTGGGGGGGGTCTCGGTGTGGGTGCCCCACACCGATCCTGTGTTAGCCTCTGTCAGCCAAGTGCAGCCCCAGGCCCGGCCAGCCAACGCAAGAGCAGGGGCCAAGCCTTGCCTCCCCCAGGCCGACCCAAAGCACTGCGGGTTCCATTTCATTTGACTGCAAGGGCCTGCCTTCCATCGCACCAAAAGCCCAGGTTTAAGCAAAGGATCTTCGAGAAACCTCACCCAGCAGGGCACAGTGGCTCACGCCTGTCATCCCAGCACTTTGGGAGGTGGAGGCAAAAGGACTGCCTGGGCAACTTGGCACCACCTCGTCAAAAAATAAGCTGGGAGTGGTGGCCGGCGCCTGCAGTTCCAGCTACTCAGGAGGCTGAGAAGGAAGGATGGCCTGAGCCAGCAGGTGGAGGCTGCAGTGGCCATGAGTGTGCCACGGCACTCCAGCCTGGGCGACAGAGTGAGATCCCGACTCAAAAAAAAAAGGAGAAAGAAACCTCACCCTGCATCCTGCAGAGTAGGGCACGGTGGGATACAGGACCAGGGGAAGCACACGTTTACTGTTCTCACAAGACATTGCAAATAAATGAGTCAAGATGTTAAGCCGGCAAGTAACAAGAAAGCAAGCATCAAAGACAGCACAGGGGAGGAGGCAGGCAGAGGAACCTCGTTAATTCAGTTTCAAATAGAGAATTCGTTACAATCTTGTCTACTCAGCAGACCGGCGCCCCAAGATGGCAATTTAAAACTCCAAAAATCCTGGGCGAGACCTTTGGGTATATGACTTTTCAAAGTGCTGACATGAAACAAGTCAGAACTTAAAGTTTCCGGCGTCTAAAAACTCACACTCACTGAAATGTGTCATACGATTTCCAGTTTCCTCACGTTCGTACGGTATCTTACTCTTTTATGAGGGTGAAGAAAACATCTTCGCACATAACACTGTCATCGCCAGTGTTCTTTTGCAAAGTGAAACTGAGAGCCTGAACGAAGATCCTCTATGTGGTACTTTTGAAAAGTCACAAATACCACTCATGCTAAAAATAACCCATTACCTATCTTTAACACGCTTCTACAAGAAACCACTCTGAACCCACATGACATAGATACATGCCCAAGTCAGGCAGATGATAAACTGCAAAATGCAGACATGCTCTGGACTAAGAGATCTGCGGCCCTAGTTCCATGTCCTAGTCTCTTTGTTTATTTATTATTATTTTTTTGAGGCGGAGTCTCACTCTGTCGCCCAGGCTGGAGCGCAGCAGCAAGCTCACGGCCACCGCAGCCTCGACCTGCTGGGCTCAGGCGAGCCTTCAAGTAGCTGGAACCACAGGCGCGCGCACCACCAGGCCCAACTAATTTTTTGATTTATTGGAGAGAGGAGGTCTGGCCAAGTTGCCCAGGCTGGTCTCCACGCCCTGGGCGCAGGTAATCCTCGCGCCTCGGCCTCCCAAGGCGCTGGGATGGCAGGCATGAGCCGCCTCGTCCAACTACCGTTTTCTAGTCTCTAGACGAAGCACAGCAGGCGGTGAGCTCTAAGCCTCAACCTGCTCTTTTGTTAACTTTTTTCCAAGGGCCGATAAGCCTAGCTCTGCTGACCCCCTCACGTCGAATCCAGGAGACCGCGTTCCTGCACGAACTTAAAGCACGGAAACTACGGCCCCAGCAAGGACCCAGGTAGCAGGGGCGGCGCGGCGCAGCCAAGGCCGCCCGGGCACG
>NW_007260315.1:586114-601327 GCF_000164805.1 Carlito syrichta
GCGGCTCTCGGGTCCTGTTAAGGGCCGCGGGGCTGCGGCCTCCCTCGGGTGCTCCGAGACCCTCGCGGGGCAGAGACCCCAAGGCGGCTCGTGCCCACGCGGAGGGTGAGGCCGGCGCGCGGGCTGGGGTGCAGGGCACGCCCTCGGTGTGGAAGGCTCCCCGGGGGCCGCCCTGTGGCTTGGGCCGGGCTGCTTCTCAGCCTCCACTGTCTCTTCCTCGGAAGAGAAATGAAGTCAGCTCGGCAGTAGGACGCCTGTTGCCTGCAGCGTCCGCCGAAGAGCAGAGCGCCTGTCCGGAAGCAGGTCTTTATCTGCAAGTGGAGCGGGGTCCTGGGAAGGCCCATGCCACAGTCTTTCTTACACGCTCGGAGGCAAAGACGGAAGCTTTTTTAACAGAAAAACTGGGAGTGACACAGTTGTCTTGAAACAATTGTTATGGCCGGGCTGGGTGGCCCAGCCTGTCATCCCAGCACTTTGGGAGGCGGAGGCGAGTGGATGGCCTGAGCGCGCGGCTTCCAGACCTGCCCGGGCAAGCTGGTGAGGCTGTGTCGCTACAAAACGTCAAAAATGTAGCCAGGGTGGTAGCGCGCCCCTGAAGTTCCGGCTGCTTGGAAGGCTGAGGCGGAAGGATCGCCGGAGCCCGGCAGGTCAACCATGGGATGGCCAGCCGCGTGCCACCGGGCTCCAGCCTGGGCGACGGAGTGAGACTCCAACTCGAAAGAAAGAAAGAAAGAAAAAGAAATCACTGTTATTTGTGGCTATCGATAACAAAGGTAACACCAGTTCAAGGTTGGACAGGCAGTTGCCGGTTGCAGGAGTGTTTGTTGTGTGAGGTGGTGATGACCTTGACGCAAGGTTGTGACTTTCCAGTCTTTTTGTTTTGTTTTGTTTTGAGTCGGAGTCTCCCTCTGTCGCCCAGACTGGAGTGCAGTGGCCGCTCCCGGCCACCGCAGCCTCGCCTGCTGGGCTCCGGCGATCCTTCCGCCTCAGCCTTCCCAGTAGCCGGAACTACAGGCAGGCGCTACCACGCCCGGCTGATTTTTTGATTTATTGTAGAGATGAGGTCTCGCCGCCCAGGCGGGTCTCGAACCTGCGGGCTCAGGCCATCCACTCACCTCAGCCTCCCAAAGGCGCGGAATTACAGGCTGAGCCACCGAGTCCAGCTTCCAGTCTTTTATTAAGTGAGCCATGCAAGGGTGAGAACCCATTTTTCATGGCCTTCCCCAGCTTTTTTTTTTTTTTTTAAGTCAGAGTCTCAGTCGGTCACCCAGGCTGGAGGGCAGTGGCACCATCAGCGCTCACCGCAGCCTCAGTCTCCTGCACTCAGGGGATACTCCCATCTCAGCCCCTCGAGCAGCTGAGAATGAAGACAGGTGTGCGCCACCATGCCAAGATAACTTCTTTTTTAGAGACAAGGTCTTGCTATGTTGCCCAGGCTGGTCTCGAACTCATGGGCTCAAGCAGTCCTCCTTCCTCAGCCTCCCAAGCTGTCGCGAGTAGAGGCATGAGCCACCGCACCCTGTCAGAGTTTTCGTAACATCGGTGACTCCATTTTGATTCTGACCACCGTCACAGAAGCTGCAATGCCATACCTGGGGAAACACGAACATGAGTCCAGGTCTGATCCCTGCCCTTGAGAGGTTCACAGCGAAACAGAAAATGAATAGCTGTGCGCAGGCCAACTAAATCAGGGTCACAAGTGGATCTGGTGGTCCCGCCGTCCTGGTGTAGCTGCTGAAACTCAGAGCTGGAGTGGGCCAGGATGTGGAGCCCGGAGACCCAGTGCTCGAATGCCAACCTGTATTGTCTGCCCCAGCCCAGAGGAGTCAGGGGCCACAGAGGGGGGGAAGGAAGCCCTGGAATGCCAAGAGCACAAACTGGAGACCTGGAGAAGGAAGGCTCGAGCCCCGACTCCGTCTCTTCAGCTGCCAATTGTCCCATCTGTCCGGCTCACCCACAGTGGTCCAGGAGCTAAACGAGATGGTGCCCAGGAACATGCTGAAAATCACAAAGCAGCAAACATCAGGGCTTGTTGGGCCCCCACAGATGACAGGAGTCTGGAATAACTTGTTTGAATTTTTTTTGTTGTTGTTGTTTTTGCAAATGCCCTGTGCTCATTATGTATTCAAAAGGATCTGGTAGGAGAGGAGACTCCCTCTGACTCTGTTCTTCAAGAAGATTCTTCCAGCCAGGCACACAATGGCTCACACTGTAATCCTAGCACTTTGGGCAAAGGCGAGAGGATGACTTGAGTCCGGGAGTTCGAGTCCAGCCTTGGCAATATAGCGAGACCTTGTCTCTACAGAAAATCCGAAAATTACTCACGCCTGAAATCCCAGCACTTAGGGAAGCCAAGGTGAGAGGATTGACTGAGCCCGGGAGTTCGAACCCAGCCTGGGCAACTTCGCAAGACCTTGTCTCTATAATAAATTTATTTATTTATTTATTTTTTTTTTTTTTTTAATTTTTTGAGTTGGAGTCTCACTCTGTCGCCCAGACTGGAGTGCAGTGGCCGCTCCGGGCCAACGCAGCCTCGGCCTGCTGGGCTCCGGTAATCCTTCCGCCTCAGCCTTCCAAGTAACTGGACCTACAGGCGCGCGCTACCACGCCCGGCTGATTTTTTGATTTATTGAAGAGATGAGGGCTCACCAAGTTGTTCAGGTGGGTCTCGAACCTGAGGGCTCAGGCAATCCACTCACCTCAGCCTCCCAAAGGCGCAGGATTATAGGCTGAGCCACCGAGCCCGGCTCTATAATAAATTTAAAAAGCGCCAGGTGTGGTAGCTCACACCTGTAATCACAGCACTCAGGGGTTTGAGACCAGTCTGAGCAACATGGTAAGACCGTGTCTCTACAATCAATCAAAAATCAGCCGGGCATGGTGGCACAAGGCTGTGGTTCCAGCTACTTGGAAGGCTGAGGTGGAAGGATCGACTGAGCCTAGCAGGTAGAGGCTGCTGTGGCCATGATTGTGCCACTACACTCCAGCTGGGTGACAGTGAGACTCCGACTCAAAAAAAAAATTATCTGGTCATGGTGGTGCACGCCTATAGCCCCACCTACCAATGAGACTGAGACAGGAGGATCTCCTGACAGGAGGATCTCCTGAGCCCAGGAGGTTGAGACTGCCGTGAGCCAAGATTGGCCCACTGCATTCCATCCTGAGTGACAGAGTGAGACCCTGTCTCAAAAAAAAAAAGAGGAAGAAGATTCTCCCTACGTGGGGGGGTCTGTGTTTGTCGCGCGCCTTATCTCGTGACCGTCTTCCTTCTCACTTCCCAGTAGGGCCCAGCCTCCCTTTTCACCCGCCTGCCCCTGCACCCCCGCCATCTCCCTTCCATGCCCACCTCTAGAGCAGCTGCCACCCAAGGCCACTGGTGACGGCTAGTCTGTATGTGCAGTGACCTGATTCCGGCCTGGCATGCTTTGCTGCTGCTAGCTTGGGGCGTGCAGTGGCCCGTCGCCCCCTCACTGAGGCCCACAGCTCCCCATGTGCTCAGGGAGCTTCCATCTCCCTCTCCTCTACCCTGGGGGTGTGGGCTTTGTTTTGGGAAAAACATTTCAAGTACCCAGAGGAATATGAAAGATGCCATCTGTTTCCCCACCTCCAAGAATGCCAGGAGCCACCATTCTCTTGCTCCAGAGATAGTCCCGGTTGGGACATGCCAAAAGGCATGTCCTTTTGGGTTCATTTTTTTTTTTTTTTGAGTCAAGAGTCTCACTCTGTCGCCCAGACTGGAGTGTGATGGCATGCTTACAACCACCCCAGTGTCAACCTACTGGGCTCGGATGATCCTTCCACCTCAGCCTTCCAAGCAGCCAGAACTATAGGCACGTGCTACCACACTCGGCTTATTTTTTTATTTATTATAGAGACGAGGTCTCGCCAAGTTGCCCAGGCTGGTCTCAAACCCGTGGGCTCAGGCAGTCCTCTCACCTCCGCCTCCCAAAGTGCTGGGATGGCAGGTATGAGCCATGGCACTCGCCCCAACCAAAGTTTTAGGAAGACTGAAAGTGACTGAAGTTTAAGCATATAAGCATAAACACAATTTTTAATAAACAAATTCCAGGTTTTGGGGGGATCCCCCTCATATTGTCACAGTTCTGAGGTTAGAAGTCCAAATCAAGGTCACACTCCTTCTGAAGGTTCTGAGGAGAGACCCTCCCTGCCTCTTCCAGCTTCTGGCGACGCCAACCACCCCTTGGACTGTAGCTGCCATCTGCACCTCCATCCTCATGTGACTGTCTGCTTTCTGTGTGTCTCTTCTCCAGTACAAGTTTCTTCTTAGAAGGACATGAGTCAGTTGGGCATGTAATCCCAGCACTTTGGGAGGCAGAGGTGAGAGGATTGCCTGAACCCCGGGGTTCAAGACCCGCCTGGGCAACTTGGCGAGACCTCGTCTCTACCATAAATCAAAAAAATTAGCTGGGCATGGTGGCATGCACCTGTGGTTCTAGCTACTTGGAAAGCCAAGGAGGAAGGATCGCCTGAGCCTAGCAGACGGAGGCTGTTGTGGCCGTGACTGTGCCACTGCACTCCAGCCTGGGCGGGAGACTCCAACTCAGATAGATAGATAGATAGATAGATAGATAGATAGATAGATAGATAGATAGATAGGTAGGTAATTTTTTTTTTGAGTTGGAGTCTCGCTCTGTTGCCCAGACTGGAGTGCAGTGGCCGCTCCCGGCCACCGCAGCCTCGACCTGCTGGGCTCCGGCGATCCTTCTGCCTCAGCCTTCCAAGTAGCCGCAATTACAGGCGTGCACTACCACGCCCGGCTGATTTTTTGATTGATTGTAGAGATGAGGTCTCACCAAGTTTCCCAGGTGAGTCTCGAACCTGCGGGCTCAGGCAATCCACTCACCTCGGACTTTCAAGGTGCGGGATTATAGGCTGAGTCACCGAGCCCGGCAATAGATAAATTTTTATAAAAAGAAAGACACAAGTCACATTTCATTAAACGCCCTTCAACCTCTTACAAGAACGCTTGTCACATTCAGGAAGGCAGAGATAAGGCCCCACCTCTGACCGCCATCCCCTGGGGGTTAAGTTCCAACACGTGAATCTCAGAGGAGCACTTACATTCAAACCATAGCCCTGGTTAGGTCTTCGATATATCTTGGGGGGAGGAGAACACAATTGAACAAACACCAGTAGCTATAAACAATACATTGTATCATCTTAGCTACCCACTACTGAATAGCCAACCACCCCAAGATGGAGCTTAAATCATCGACCATGCTGTTCTCTCAGTGGTTCTCTTTTCATCTGGTCTAATAAACCAGCTGCTATACCTTGCAGTCAAAAGGAGAGAAGGAGGGGTTTCATTTCTGCAACCAGGTTGCAGGGAGACGGATCCACATCATGCCCAGAAACCAGTTCAGAGCCACACACACCCACTCCAGGACTTATACCCAAAATTCACAGCCCTTCACCCACCCCAAGTTTGAGGCTCACATGCCGTTTCACCAATGACTCAGAATTCATGACCCTGAAAGTCTCCTGGTCATTCTGACATTTTTAGATAACATTCCGGAATTTACAACATGTTCTTGTTCAGTTTTCCAGAGGAAGGGGCAGACAGTCGCAACATTTGGAGGGAAGGGAAAGTCATAACATTTATAAATGATGGTTTTAAATTGTTTGAAAACACAATTGTCACAATCCCGTTTCCAGAGCCCTGGCTCAAAATAGTCCAATGCCCTCACACGTACAGATGGCAGGGAGGTGGGCAGTGCCCATACCAGGCTTCAAGCACACTCCTGGGGCCTTGGGCCGTTCTCCAAGTCTCCTAAATATTAAGTGGTCAGGCATAACCGGCTGTTTCTTCTCAGTAGATAAGATGGCCTTCTAGACCAGTCGGGCAAGGCTGAGTCAAGAAAGGGGGGGGAGCGGCTATCTTCCGGGGGGAGCAGCCATCTTCCGAGGGCAGCGTGGGAAAGAAATTACAGGCATTTGTAAATGCAAGTGGTTTTTACGGTTATCCAACTCAGCTACAAAATAAAGTTTCTTTTTTTTTGAGTTGGAGTCTCACTCTGTCGCCCAGACTGGAGTTCAGTGGCCGCTCCCAGACACTGCAGCCTCAACCTGCTGAACTCCGGCGATCCTTCTGCCTCAGCCTTCCAAGTAACTGGAACTACAGGCACATGCCACCACTCTTGGCTAAGTTTTTGATTTATTGTAGAGATGAGGTCTCGCCAAGTTGCCCAGATGGGTCTCGAACCCGCAGGCTCAGGCAATCCGCTCACCTCGGCCTCCCAAAACGCTGGGATTACAGGCTGAGCCACCGAGCCCGGCCCAATAAAGCTTCTTAATACAAGCATCTAAGTCTTTTCTAAGTGACTGTTTTAATATAACCACAATGGCCTTTCTTCAGCCTGTAATGGTTCTGTGGGTACTTAGGTCTGCGGGTGGCTGGCTGGGCACCTCTGCAGGTCTCACTCAGGGCCTCTCAACCAGCTGCAAGCGGAGAACAACTGGGGCCAGAAGCCTCAGGAACCCAGAGAAGCTGGAACATCCCAGGGGACCCTTCACGCACACATCTGCTACTGAGACACACCTGCATGTGGTCACCCTCTCCACATGGCCAGGCCGTGCTCCAGGGGCCTCCACGAGGCCTCTCTCTCCAGCAAGGACTTTTTGTTTGGGGCTCGAGGCTCCTGGGAGCAGGTACCAAGAGATGCGGGGGAAGAGGCGAGGCTTCCTCCAGCGTCGCCCCAGAGGTCGGGTGCGACTTCCCCACATGGGTCCAGAGGCCGTAAGGCTGGTCACTTCAATCCCCTAACTTCAACACAGGGTAGCCATCTTACCAGCCAACCACAGTGGTTCACATCTGTCGTCCCTGTACTTTGGGAGGTCCCAGCAGAAAGATCACTGGAGCCCAGGGGTTCAAGACCAGCCTGGGTAACATAGCGAGACCTTGTCTCTATAGAAAATAAAAAAATTAGCTGGGTGTGTTGGTACGTGCCTGTAGTCCTAGCTACTTGGGAGGCTGAGGCAGGAGGATCACCCGAGCTCAGGAGACCAAGCCTGTGGTGAGCCATGATCACTTAACGCACTCCAGCCTGGGTGGCAGAGGCAGACCCCAACTCAAAAGAAAAATTGTTGGCCGGGCTCAGTGGCTCAGTTTGTAAGCCCAGCACTTTGGGAGGCCGAGGTGAGTGGATGGACTGAGCCTGTGGGTTCAAGACCAGCCTGGGAAACTTGGCAAGATCTCATCTCTACAATAAATACAAAATTAGCCGGGCATGATAGCATGCGCCTATAGTTCCGGGTATTTGGAAGGCTGAGACAGAAATATTGCCAGAGCCCAGCAGGTCAACGCTGGGGAGGCCGTGAGTGTACCACTGCCCTCCAGCCTGGGTGACGGAGTGAGACTCCAACTCAAAAAAAAAATTGTTTTATTTACTTATTTATTTTTATTTTTTATTTTTTTGAATCAGAGTCTCGCTGTTTTGCCCAGGCTGGAGTGCAGTGGCATGCTCACGGCCACCATAGCTTTGACTCTCTGGGCTCAGGCAATCCTTCTGCCTCTGCCTTCCAAGTAGCTAGAACTACAAGCATGAACCACCACATCCAGCTAATTTTTTGATTTATTGTAGAGACGAGGTCTCACCATGTTGCCCGGGATGGTCTCGAACCTGTGGATTCAGGCAATCCTCTCATCTCTGTTTCCCAAAGTTCTGGGATTACAGGCATGAGCCACCACACCTGGCAAAAAATAGTTTTTAAAAAGTTGTAGCCATCTTTAACCCCCCACAGGTTTTAATGTTCACATGGAGGGCTTGAGCTCATCTGTCATTTTCTCTGGATATGGTAGAAGTAGGGACCTAACTTTATTTTTATGTTATGAGTATGGAAAGCAAGTTGCCCCAATACCATTTATGAAACAACTTCTCCTTTCTCACTGATTTGCAAACCTTCTACTGCCAACTTAAGTCCTACTGACACACAGGTCTATTTCTGAACACTACCAGTCCCACTGACATATTTACCTAACCCCAGGTAAAACCACCCTGCCTTAGAGCAAGTGTCCTCCTCCTTTTTTGGCAAAGTTGCCTTGACTATTCCTTGCTGAAGACCAGCTCCAGCCGGGTTCAGGGTACCCCAAAGGTGGAGACGGCGTCAGAGATTGGGGGAAGAAGAGAGAGAAATAAAGAGACTGGACTCCAGTCTAGTGCAGAAGCGATGTGTATCATTGGGAATTACAACGGGTCTTTTATACACAAAGTCAGATGTGGGAGGGGCGTCCCCCACCCACCAGAAACCTTAATCCATGAAAACTTAATCAATGATTGCCTTTAAACCCTTTTCATATGATAATCTTAAAATCCCATAACAAAGGATAACCTAATCCATGACTGACATATTCTATAAACCTTTTTCATCCTAAGCTGATTGATTTATGCCAAGATAAACAATTCTATAGAAGCTTAAGTATTTACTTTACAAAAAAAGTGGCCCTTCCCAGAATGTTTGGAGTGGGCCCAGTCCAAAGTTCACAGTGGGCTACCTGCAAGTAACCCAGCCACATTCTTTCAACCAAATGGTCGTCTTCTAAAACTATATTTTACAATTTACACCTTCAATAAATACTAAGATCATGACTCAGATGCCTGTGACCAATACTAAGGCTCTTAGATGTGACCCGAGTTTGAATTATAAGTTGTGTGAAAGACAAAACTGCAGTTTGTGGAAGAATGGGAGCAATGAGCTTCTAAAGTTAGCTTGTGTTCATCCTGGTCTCAGAGTTATGTTTTGAGCTCATAGGAGCTTAATCTGGTTAGTGCTGAGTAGAAAGGGGGAGGAAATGGGGTCAATAGCTCCCGAACGCATCCTAGTGGTCTCGGGGTCAACGGCCCTTCCTGATCCCTAACGCTCAGTGGGCCTCTGTGGCCGGCACCCAACAATTCCTGAACTTTTACTCTTCATATGAGTTTTAGAATCAATGTATCTAGCCCTATGAAACTGTACGTTAATGGGATGCCTGCCTAATTTGGGGGAAGATTGATGCCTTTATAATATTAAATTCTCCTGAACATACCTCTCCATTGACTCTGCAGGCATCCAAGGCTAGCCTAGAGCTTTTAGACTTCTCTCTACCCTTCCCCCTTCAGGAAACGTGCCTCTTCCTGGAGAATGCTTTATGACTCTCCAAACGGCCTCCCGACTGTTCTTCTCCTCTGAGCTCATGGCATGTTTCTCCCTCTACCTACCAACCCTTTCTGCGTGGATGCCTCAAGATGGCGGCTCACCGCAGCACTCATCTTCCCTCCCTCGGAATGCAAAGTCGTTCACTCTTCCATCTGCTTCGTACTCAGCCAACTGATCACCCAGCCCAGTGGGTTTTCTCTTCTGAAGAAATTCCTCTTACATCTTCTCTCTCTTTTCCCACAGACACTGGCTTGTCTGGAACCTCCCTACACCTAGATCTACTCCTATCTGATCATCTTTACTCCAAGCTTCTACCCTCCCCTCCACTGTCAGACAGACCTTTCATAACTACTGCTTTCTCCACATGGCTCCCTGCTTCCGGCCTCCACAAACCCAAACTCTGACCCTCCCACACACGCACGTTCGCCACCCTTCCTTTTTTTTTTGAGTTGGAGTCTCACTCTGTTGCCCGGACTGGAGTGCAGTGGCCGCTCCCGGCCACTGGAGCCCAGCAGCGATCCTTCCGCCTCAGCCTTCCGAGTAGCCGGAATTACAGGCATGCGCTACCACGCCCGGCTGATTTTTTTATTTTTATTGTAGAGATGAGGTCTCGCTGCCCAGGCGGGTCTCGAACCCGTGGACTCAGGCAATCCACTCACCTCAGCCTCCCAAAGGTGCGGGATTACAGGCTGAGCCACCGAGCCTGGCTCACCACCCTTCTTACAATAGCTCTCCCACCCGCTTTACCCTCTATTGCCTTGTCCTGCTTTATTTTCTTACCTCTTTCTAGAATTGTCTGGCTTACTTACAGGTTTAACAGCTCAGTCTCCTCTAGAACATGAGTTCATTCTAGCACTGCTTTGTTCTCCACCGTGTCTGATGAACAGTGTCCAGCACACACTGGGCACTCAAGAAAGCAGAGTCTTGGAAGAAAGGAAGAACTCACCACCGTGATGAGGCCAGAAGTGACAATCTGCAGGTGTATCGTGACCATTTTCTTGTTTGCTGAGTTTGGCTCACCTAAAAAGCCCTCCAGTCCCTCATCCACGCAGGTGGACCTAGGAACTCCAAGAGGTTTAGCCCAGGCATATCCCCTCCAAGTCCTTGGCCTCTGGGCAACATTTTCCTTTCCTTTATCTGAGTGTCTGCCACCTTGCTGGCCTCTGCCAGGCAGTTTAGCCTCCGACAGTGACTAACCGACCCATCTTACTGTCATCTCCTTTCATAGCTTAAAAATACCCTGGGGCCTGGGCATGGTGGCTCACACCAGCAATCCCAGCACTTTGGGAAGCCAAGGTGGGAGGATTGCTTGAGCTCAGGAGTTCTAGACCAGCCCTAGCAATGTAGCAAGATTTCATCAATACAAAAAACTAAAATAAAAAACTTAGGCAAAGCTGGGTGACTCGATCTGTAATCCCAGCACTTTGGGAGGCCGAGGCGAGTGGATTGCCTGAGCCTGTGGGTTCGAGACCAGCCTGGGTAACATGGCAAGACCTCGTCTCTACAATAAATCAAAAACCAGCCGGGCGTGGTAGTGCGCACCTGTAGTTCCAGCTACTTGGAGGCTGAGGCAGGAGAATCGCCAGAGCCCAGCAGGTAGAGCCTGCAGTGGCTGAGAGCATGCCATTGCACTCCGACCTGGGTGACAGAGTGAGACTCCAACTCAAAAAGAAAAAGTTAGCCAGGCATGGTAACATGCACCTGTAGTTCCAGCTACTTGGAAGGCTGAGGTGGCAGGATCACTGGAGTCCAGCAGGTTGACGCCAGGGTGCACTCCAGCCTGGGCAATGGAGTAAGGCTCCAATTCAAAAAAAAAAAGTAGCCAGGTGCTGTGGCCCATGCGTGTAGTCCCAGCTACTCAAGAGGCTGAGACAGACAGAATGATCGTCTGAGCCCAGGAGGTGGGGGCTGTAGTGAGCTGTGAGCATGCCACTGCACTCCAGCCTGGGCGATGGAGTGAGACTCCAACTCAAAAAAAATTTTTTTTCTGGAGTCAGGGTCTCACTCTGTTGCCCAGGCTGGAGTGTAATGGCATGCTCACAGACACCCCAGCACTGACCTGCTGGGCTCCAGCGATCCTTCTGCCTCAGCCTTCCAAGTAACCAGAACTACAGGTCCACCCCACTGTGCCCGGCTAATTGATTGATTGATTGATTGTAGAGATGATGTCTCATCAAGTTGCCCAGGCTGGTCTCCAACCCCTGGGCTCAGGCAATTCTCTTGCCTCAACCTCCCAAAGTGCTGGGATTATAGGTCTGAGCCACTGTGCTGGCCAAAAAAAATGTTTTTAATAAAACTAAAAATTCCCTGGGGTCAGGGCAGGATCCAGCTTTACTGTGCCGCCCCAGCACACACTCTGCCTTTCGATAAATGTTTCCTGAGAACTCCTGAAGACGGGGGCCTTTGCGTCTCGTTTTGCTGCCGTCTCCCGGGTGCCTGACACCGGAAGGTCTTTGATGCTTAGTCGCTACGTATTGTAATAAACTTTCTGGTGGGTTTATTCGCCACTATGACCGCTGCTGTGGTCAGAGTAGGTTTGGAGAAGGGGAGGATTCCCCAAGGCCCAGAATCAACTCTGCAAGTTTGTTGAAAAAGTTAGAAGAATTTTCCATCACTTTGAAAAACCAAATTTAACCAGGGGAAGGTCTCCATCTCGCGTTTCAGCCACTCCTTATAAAAATATCTCAAAGGCTGTGGAGCACCGGGCTTCTATTCAGGAAACAGCACGAGGGAGGCGGGAGGGGCAGGGTTAGGACTCTGTTCAAACCAGCTAGCTCAGTGCCAGTAAAAAAAAGAATAATCTGCCTGGATTTAAACCGCTGACCTAACTGGGTGATTCCTTTTCCTAGCTCGTAGATGAAATGTGCTCTAAGGCCAAGAGAATCGTGTCATTCCTATTTTTTTTTTTTTTTTTAATTTGGAGTCAGAGTCCCACTCTGTCACCCAGGCACATTCCTGGCCACCGCAGTTAGGCACGCTCCTGGCCACCGCAGCCTTGACCTGCTGGGCTCAGGTGATCCTTCCCCCTCAGCTTCCCAAGTAACTGGAACTACAGGCACGCGCCACCAGGCCTGGCTAATTTTTTTTTATTTATTGTAGAGATGGGGGTCTCACCATGTTGTCCAGGCTGGTCTCGAACCCCTGGACCCAGGCAACCCTCTCGCTTCAGCCCCCCAAAGAGCTGAAGTTGCAGCCGTGAGCCACCACGCCCTGTGGGGGCCTCAATTCTGAGCAAGATATTGACAAAGACAGAATTTCAGTATTAACCATTTCTGCTTAGATTTCAGAAAATGTTTTCATTTGCTCCAACACGTATGCCTTCCATCAGCTCATGTTGTGCTTAGCATAGCAATTATTCTTGGTCTTCAAAGCAAATGTCATGGAGTTTTGGCGTTGTTCTGAGTTGAGATGGCCACTGGAACAAGGGCCCGTAGATCCCACATACTTCCACGCGTTTTCAAATTAGTTTTCCCCCTTAAGATCCCTTTCTGACCAGCTTCAGTTTGAGAAGGTCTTCCTGGGGAAGTGGTTTCTTATGAACCAGTCTTTTTTTTTTTTTTTTGAGTTGGAATCTCACTCTGTCACCCAGGCTGGAGTACAGTGACACACTCACAGCCACTGCAACCTCAACCTGCTGGGCTCCGGCAATCCCTCCGCCTCAGCCTTCCAAGTAGCTAGAACCACAGGCACATGCTACCACACATGGCCGATTTGTTTTGTTTATTGTAGAGATGAGGTCTCACCAAGTTGCTCAGGCTGGTCTTGAATCCCTGGGCTCAGGCAATCCTTTCTCCAACTCCAAAGTGCTGGGGTTACAGGCCACTGTGCCCGGCCGACCCTGTCTTTTCTTCCATCAACTCTTGTCCCTGAGTCTGACTTTGAGCAGTGATCGCCCAACCTGGGTCTGGTGACAAAGTCAGAGAAAAGGGGGGCCAGCGAAGCCACAACATGAGGACACAACAAGACATCAGAACCAGCCCGGCCGACGCCTGCTCTTGATTTCCAGCCTCCAGAACCACGAGGCAATGAGTGCCTGCCATGGGAGCCATCAGGGCTGAGGTGCCCAGCACACAGCCACGCTCAGGAAGTGTCCGCGGGCTGAGTGAGTCCGAAACTTGAGCTGCAGAGTCGGTGAGACGCACCAAAGCAAGAAAGGTCCAAGGCAAGAAGTGAAATTGTTCCAGGAGGATGTAGCCGCCAAAGACCAGGAAACGTAATGCTTTCACAGAGGAGACAGAAAAACCTCTGCTCCATCAGGTGAGATCCGATTCTCCATCAGCAACTGTAGCATTGACAAGATAGGGATGTCAAAGACGAATAATGGACGAATTGGCACCACTTGGAAAAGACCTGCGTATACAGTATTGTCAAAAATGTTTGGCAACCCCCTTGGGTCCCCTCCCACTGTGGGAGCTTTTCCATCCTCTCAATAAATCCTGCTTTCTCAAAAAAAAAAAAAAAAATCTGCCAGGGCCAGGCATGGTGAGTCACGCCTATAGTCCCAGCACTTTGGGTGGCCGAGGTGAGAGAATTGCCTGAGCCTAGGAGTTCGAGACCAGCCTGGGCAACTTGGCAAAACCTCATCTCTACAATAAATCAAAAAACTAGCTGGGCGTGGTGGCGCGCGTCTGTGGTTCCAGCTACTTGGAAGGCTGAGGCAGAAGGATTGCCTGATCCCAGCAGTTCGAGGCTGTGGTGGCCTTGAGTATACCTCTCCAGCCTGGGAGACAGAATGACAGGATGAGAGTCTGACTCAAAAAAAAAGAAAATTCAGCTGGGTGTGGTGGCACGCACCTGTAGTTCCAGCTACTAGGAGGCTGAGGCGGGGAGGGTTGCTTGAGCCCAGGTATTCAAGGCTGCACTGGGTGGCATAGCAAGACCCCATCTCTTAGAATTCTTTTTTTTTTTTTTTTTGAGTTGGAGTCTCACTCTGTTGCCCATACTGGAGTGCAGTGGCCGCTCCCGGCCACCGCAGTCTCGACCTGCTGGGCTCCAGCGATCCTTCCGCCTCAACCTTCCGAGTAGCCGGAATTACAGGCGTGCGCTACCACGCCCGGCTAATTTTTTTATTTATTGTAGAGGTGAGGTCTTGCCTGCCCAGGCGGGTCTCGAACTCGTGGGCTCAGGCAGTCCACTCACCTCAGTCTCCCAAAAGCGCGGGATTACAGGCTAAGCCATCAAGCCCGGCTGAATTATTTTTTTTTTAAGTTCAAAATTTGCTAGATCCGTTACAGAAAAATGGAAAGCAACGACTGACAGGACCTTGTTCTGTCTAACCAGGGCGGTTCACGTTGTTTGGCAAGAGGAAACTAAGCTGTTCATAGAAAAGCCTAAGACTAAATAATTAGACTGCAGGGAGGACTGGAGAAGGAATTGCCTAAATTGTGGGGGGAGGTAGGGAAAAAAAGGAAAAAGGAGCTTTTTAAAATACATTCTTGACTGGGCATGGTGGCTTATGCCTATAATCCCAGCACTTCGGGAGGTTGAGGTGAGAGGACTGCCTGAGCCCAGAGTTCAAGACCAGCCTGGGCAACTTGGCGAGACTGCGTCTCTACAATAAATCAAAGAATTAGCCAAGTATGGTGGCACACACCTGTGGTTCCAGTTACTTGGAAGGCTGAGGCGAAAGGATTGTTTGAGCCCAGCAGATCGGGGCTGCAGCGGCCGTGAACGTGCCACTGCACTCAAGTCTGGGCGACAGAGTGAGACTTCAATTCAAAAATAAATTAACTAATTAATTAGATAAAATACCTTCTTGACCAGGTGTGATGGCTTATGCCTGTAATCTCAGCACTTTGGGAGGCCAAAGTGGGAAGATTGCTTGAGCCCAGGAGTTCGAGACCAGCCTGGGCAATATAGTGAGACCTGTCTCTACAAAAAAAAAAGAAAAAATTACCTGGGCATGGTGGCGCACACCTGTGGCCCCAGCTACTCGGGAGGCTGAGGCAGAAGGCTCTCCTGGGCCCAGGAGGTCAAGGCTGTGTTGAGCTGTGATCATGCCACTGCTCTCCAGCCTGGGTGACTAAGCAACACCTTGATTCAAAAAAAAAAAAAAAAAAA
>NW_007260315.1:601701-603130 GCF_000164805.1 Carlito syrichta
AGCGGCCACTGCACTCCAGTCTGGGCGACAGTGAGACTCCAACTCAAAAAAAAAAAACTCCATCTGGGCTCTGGACATCTCAAACACTGTCACTCTGCAAACAAGCCCACCTATGGGGCAGCAGGAACACACTGCCGAGAGCTCCACTGCGCAAACACTTCCCTGCTTTGAACAAAAGGAAAGGCTGGCAGAGGGGCCGACATGGGGGCTGACTGGGTAGACCGGACTCTTGGCCCTGGGGACAGACCTGTGACTCCTTGAGATCAACAGGACTGTGGCCCGGAGCCGGGGTTCCCGGCTGATGCGAAAACTGAGCTAGGAGCTCCAGCCAGGGCCTCTAACTCAGCAGCTGGGGTGGAGTCAGAGAACCTGAATTTCTAGTCCTCACCTCCGACCCTTGTGGCCCCGCAAACTTCTTTTATAGCCGTTTATCGGCTGGCACATCTGTTTCTCCTGCTGGACTGAGAACCTCTGCGGAGGTGACACATCGAGTCAAGGCTTTGCCCTCATCGCACTGAATGGAGTACTCAGGTGGGAAACAGGTTGTCCAGCTCTACCTCTACAAGTAACCCAGCGTAGAAATGCTCCCTCCTGCTGGGCACGGTGGCTCACACCTATAACCCCAGCACTTTGGGAGGCTGAGGTGAGAGGATTGCCTGAGCCTGCAGGTTCGAGACCAACCTGGGCAACTCAGGGAGACCTCATCTCTACAATAAATCAAAAACTAACCAGGCGTGGTGGTGCACTCCTGTAGTTCCGGCTACTTGGAAGGCTGAGGTGGAAGGATCGCCGGAGCCCAGCAGGTCAAGGCTGCGGTGGCTGTGGGCGTGCCACTGCAATCCAGCCTGGGCAACAAGAGTGAGACTTAAACTCAAAAAAAAAAGAAAGAAAAGAAATGTTCCCTCCTGGGTGTAACCACATAAGTTTTTGAAGCAAGAAGACCGGCCAGGTGCGATGGCTCAGCCTGTCATCCCAGCACTCTGGGAGGCCAAGACGAGAGGATTGTCTGAGCCCAGGGATTTGAGACCAACCTGGGCAACTTGGTGAGACCTCGTCTCTGCAATCAATCACAAAAATTAGCCAGGTGTGGTGGCGTGCATCTGTAGTTCCATTTCTTGGAAGGCTGAGGGGAAAGATTGCCTGAGCCCAGAAAGTTGAGACCGCGGTGGCCGTGAGTGTGCCACTGCAATCCAGCCTGGGCGATAAGAGTGAGTCTCCAACTCAAAATTTAAAAAGTAAATAAATAAAGTAAGGAAACCAGCTGGGTGACAGTGCGACTTGGACACAACAGAAAAAAAAAAGTTGTACTGGCCACTCTGTCATCCCAGCCCTTTGGGAGGACAAGGTGGAAGGGCTCAAGAATCCGAGACCAAGCCGGACTCGGTGGCTCAGCCTGTAATCCCGCGCCTTGGGAGGCTGAGGTGAGTGG
>NW_007260315.1:603150-604883 GCF_000164805.1 Carlito syrichta
ACAGAGTGAGACTCCAACTAAAAAAAAAAAAAAAAAGAGACCAGCCTGGGCCACATAGTGAAACCTGATCTCTACAAAAAAATAAATAATTTGCCCAGGCATGGTGGCATGTGCCTGTTATCCCAGCCACTTAGGAGGCTGAGGCAGGAAGACTGCCTGAGCCCAGGAGGTCGAGACTGCGGTGAACTGGGATCATGTCCCTGCACTCCAGCCTGGGTGACGGAGTGAGACCCCAACTCAAAACAGTTGGAGGGCTGGGGTTGCTGCGTATGCTGAAAGGGACGCAAGTCCTCTTAGGGCAGCACAGACATCAGCCTGATTGGACCCAATGGAGGAAACCTCAAGGATAAGACTACACTCGGAAGTCCTTCTGGTGCCGCTGGACACTTTTCTCTTTGCAAGCAGAGCGGGAGGGCCAGATGGGAGCCTCCGCCTGGCCCCACAGACGGGTTAGCGGCCCTTGGACAAGTGTTACTGGCCTCGTTTCCTGGGGCCGTCGTCACTTGATACTTCGACCTGGGCGGCAAACAAGCACGGAAGGCTACTCTGTCTCAGCCCTGGAGGCTCCAAGCCCAAAGCCGGGGTGTCCACAGGGCCCTGCTCCACCGGAAGTCTCCGGGGCTGGATCCACTGCCGGCCTCTCTCAGCACCCGGTGGCCGCCAGCAAGTCTTGGTGCATCTTGGGGCAGCTGCATCACCCCGACTGTTGCCGGGTAGGATGTGACGCCATGCTCGTGGGTTCCATGACTCACCACTGAAAAGAATCTCAGAGCGGCCACCAGACCCCACAGCCACGTTTGTCTTCACACCACAATCCACACCTCTCAAACCGTCTTCACTCAGGCCAGTGCCAGTCTCCCCCCAGTGCAAGACGCTCCAGGAAGAGCCACAGCGGCCGGGCTGGGGATGCCCCGCAGCTCCGTGCCCATGACGTCCCTGATCCACGTCCACAGCGACGCCTCCGTGCCTGGCCACGTCATCGGGTTCCTCGGCAACACAGTCCTCATGAACTGGTGCTGCCTGGCTCCACAGCCTTTGCCAACGACTCCGTGGAGTATGAGGACAGGAAGATAGCGGGCGACGCGACCAGGGCCCAGATGAGGCCCCCACTGCCAAGTGCCTGAATGCCAGCGCCCTGGTCCTCAGCATCCTGGTGACCTGGGCGCCATCCTTGTTCCAGTGTTGGTCTTCCCAGGGTTTCAACAGACGCTGAGACAATGTCAAGGCCATATTCGCCCAGGTCCGGGGTCCCATGTACTCCATCTTCCATTCCTGCCCCCTGCCCCAGTCCCCTTACATAGCAGTTTGTACTCACACACTTTTCTTTTTTTTGTGGGGAGTGGGAGTCTCACTCTGTCGCCCTGGAGTGCAGTGGCACACTCACGGCCACCGCAGCCTCGACAAGCTGGGCTTAGGCAAGCCTTCTGCCTCAGCCTTCCAAGTAACTGCAACTACAAATTTATTGTAGAGGCGAGGTCCTGCCAAGTTGCCCAGGCTGGTCTCGAACCCCTGGTTCGAGGCTGGTCAGGAAATCCTCTCGCCTCGGCCTCCCAAAGTGCTGGGATTACAGATTGAGCCACTGTGCCCGGCCTCTCACACACTTTTCTAAAATGACATCAATAAAGTGCATGTGCTGAGGAAAGAAAACAAATAATAATTTCAGAGCGGCCAGTATAACTTTTTTTTTTTTTGAGTTGGAGTCTCACTCTGTCACCCAGACTGGAGTGCAGTGG
>NW_007260315.1:604903-607274 GCF_000164805.1 Carlito syrichta
GAATTACAGGCACGCGCTGCCACGCCCAGCTGATTGTTTTATTTATTGTGGAGATGAGATCTCGCTGCCCAGGAGGGTCTCGAACAGGCAATCCACTCACCTCAGCCTCCCAAAGGCGTGGGATTACAGGAAGAGCCACCGAGCCCGGCTAACTTTTTTTTCTTTTGGGTCAGAGTCTCGCTGTCACCCAGGCTGGAATGCAGTGGCATACTCATGGCCATGTAGCCTTGACCTGCTGGGCTCAGGTGAGCCTTCTGCCTCAGCCTTCCAAGTAGCTGGAACCACGGCACATGCCACCATGCTCAGCTAATTTTTTGACTTACCGTAGAGAGGAGGTCTCACCAATTTGCCCAGGCTGGTCTTGAACCCCTGAGCTCAGGCAATCCTCTCGCCTCGCCTCGCAAAGTGCTGGAATGACAGGCATGAGCCACTGCACCCAGACAGTCTAGTTTTATGAAACAGAATTTATTAGAGAGAGAAAGAGAATGAGAGAAAGAATGAGACGTGCTAAAAAGAAAGACCATGTGTTTGCTTTTTTCAAGAGCTTGATATACCTGCATGGTGTTATCATCTAAATAAGGTGGGTTATAGGGTCTGCTCTCTGGAGATCAGCCTCTCTCCACCTCTGATGAGTTCAGAGATGGCCTTTTCCTGAACATACGTCTTGACTGGGAACTCTATAGACTGACGATTATGTTCCCAGTTGATAGTTCTCAATGAACTATTATGTTCATTCATGAGCTAAAGGGTGGTCTGATTATCACTCTCTACTTTTTGGATGGGCTTTTCTTGGGAGAGCTGAGGGGGTGGGGTAGACTGGTAAGTCCACATTCCAGCCTGCAGGGTGGTCAGGCCTGTAAAATAGATGTCTAAAGCCAGGCGCAATGGCTGGAAGACAAAGATGCTGACTTCTTTTTTAAAATGTCTGAATGCTTTCCTCTTTTGCTTTTTTCTATTTTATTATTTTATTTTTGAGTCGGAGTTTCACTGTCGCCCAGGCTGGAGTGTAGTCACACACTCATGGCCCCCGAAGCCTTGAACTGCTGGGCTTAGGCAATCTCTCCACCTCAGCCTTCCAAGTAGCCGGAACTACAGGTATGTGCCACCAAGCCTGGCTCATTTTTTTATTTATTGTAGAGATGAGGTCTCTCCAAGTTGCCTGGACTGATCTCGACCCCATGGGCTCAGGCAATCCTTTCACCTCTGTCTCCCAAAGTGCTGGGATAACAGGCATGAGCCACTACACCTGGCCCGCGTTCCTATTTTTTTTTTGAGTTAGAGTCTCAGTCTGTCACCCATACTGGAGTGCTGCAGTGGTGCACTCACGGCCACCCCAGCATCGACCTGCTGGGCTCAGGCAATCCTTCCACCTCAGTCTTCCAAGTAGCCGGAAATCCAGGTGCCCGCCACGATGCCTGGCTAATTTTTTGATTTATTGTAGAGATGAGGCCTCACCAAGTTGCCTGGGTTGGTCTCAAACCCCTGGGCTCTGGCAATCTCCTTATCTAGGCTTCCCAAAGTGCTGGGATGACAGGCTTGAGCCACTGCGCCCAGCTAAGGCCCTCTTTTTTTTGTTTGTTTGTTTAAGTTGGAGTCTCACTCTGTTGCTCTGGCTGGAGTGCAATGGCATGCTCCCGGCCACTGTAGTCTCAACCTTCTGGACTCCAGCAATCCTTCCACCTCAGTCTTCCAAGGAGCCAGAATGACAGGCATGCGCCACCACACCCGGATAATTTTTGAGTTATTGTAGAGATGAGGTCTCGCCAAGTTGCCCAGGCGGGTATCGAACCCGCGGGAACAGGCAATCCACTGACCTCAGCCTCCCAAAGTGCTGGAATGACAGATTGAGCCACCGCGCCCAGCCAAGGCCCTCTTTGATTAGTGTCACATTCACAGGCACCGGGGTTAGGACTGAAACGTACCTCTTGGGAAGCCACAGTGCACCCTGCAGATGTCACCCTGAGGTTTGAAAAGGAAGGAGCGGCCTCTCCCACCCAGACCCACTGGCGACCCACTGGCAGCCCACTGGATTACCACTAGAGGTAGCAGCTGCATTCTCGTTCCCTCTTGCAAGGAAAGCCTCAGGATGGCCAGGAAAGCACTTGAGGGCTGTGTCTGGACTTCATCCTCCCGTGTGGCTTATGGAGAGCCAGCAGCAACACTTGGTGAGACATTTAGATACTTATGGCCTGTGTCTTCGTGACCCTGCCTGGTTTAAGAGAAACACCTTCGTGACCCGCCTGGGCAACTTGGCGAGACCTCATCTCTACAATAAATCAAAAAATCAGCTGGGCGTGGTTGGGCACGCCTGTAGTTCCAGCTACTTGGAAGGCTGAGGCGGAAGGATCGCCAGAGCCCAGCAGGTCCAGGG
>NW_007260315.1:607358-617146 GCF_000164805.1 Carlito syrichta
AAAAAAAAAAAAGAGAAACGCCATCAGCCGGGCAAGTGGCTCCCACCTGTAATCCCAGCACTTTGGGAGGCTGAGGCAAGAGGATAGCCTGAGCTCGAGATCAGCCTGGGCAACTTGGTGAGACCTCGTCTCTACCATAAATCAAAAATTAGCCGGGCGTGGTAGCACGCGCCTTTAGTTCCAGCTACTTGGAAGGCTGAGGCAGGAGGATCACTGGAGCCCAGCAGGTGGAGGCTGCGGTGGCCAGGAGCATGCCACTGCATTCCAGCATGGGCAACAGACTGAGACTCTAGCTCAAAAAAAACCAACAAAAAACCAGAGAATCTCCATCAAGCAAGTATGCCTGCCTGCAATGTTACTCATCAGTTTTCCAGGATGAGAAATTCTACCCGAAGGACCCGTCTTAGCTCTCACTGCAAAGACTCCTTCCTTGCCAAGTTAGCTCCCTGTCTGAACAGGGCTGAGGACTTCTCGGATGTTTCCTGCGTGATATTGCGTTTATAAATTTGACCACGCACGTGGCAACCGACCTTTGCAAAGGATAGCCACACCTTGTCACGAGTTCTTGCTTTTCTCTTTCCTCCCAACGAGGGGACGTGTCCTAATGCCACTGAAACCTTTAATTGCAACTGCAGACATAACTCAGGGGCCTGGAAGATGTGTTAATTGCATTGTTCTCATGCATGAAAGGTGCCGGGTGTGTGTGTGTGTGTGTGTGTGTGTGTACACTTTCTCTTTTTCACAAATGTAGAAGGCACAAGTGGTGAGACAAGAGGAATGAGGAGGTCGGAGAGTATTCATGCTGACTTTTTCCTGCGGTCCACCAGGGTGCTGCGGGTCGGGTCTGGGTTTGCAAACCCCTGTTGTGAAATGTTGATTCTTTACCTAAGTCGCTATAGTAAACTCAAGTTACATCCTGTCATTCTGCAAAAGCATGAGGAAAAAAAAAAGAAAGTTCGTAGAGGACACATCAAAGATCTTGAAGATCACCTTATAAAACCCAAGGCCTGGCCGGGCTCAGCGGCTCAGCCTGTAATCCCAGCGCTTTGGGAGGTCGAGGTGCGTGGATTGCCTGAGCCCTCGGGTTCAAGACCCACCCGGGCAACTTGGCGAGACCTCATCTCTACAATAAATGAAAAAATCAGCCGGGTGTGGTAGCGTGTGCCTGTAGTTCCAGCTACTTAGAAGGCTGAGGCAGAAGAATTGCTAGAACCCAACAGGTTGAGGCTGCAGTGGCCGTGAGCCTGGGCGACAGAGTGAAACTCTGACTCAAAAAAAAGAAAAGAAAAGAAAGAAAGAAAAGAAAAACAGTCCACTGGCCTTAAAATCCATGCTTTGCCGTGATTCCTCGTGGGCTCCCCAGCCCCCACCTCGGGTTTCTTCACTTGATTTAATGATCTGCAAACAAGTTGGTCTTGTTGCTCTTATCCACAATCTCCGGTCCTCAGCGTGGACTGTCATCAGTCCTTGCCAGCAGGCCTGCCTGCTGTTCCAGGCCTACCATCCTGCCGCCACAGAGCAGGTTGGCAGAGCTGAGGATGCAGGACCCACAGCGCCTCCAGCGGCCACGCCCGGAGCCCTGGCCTGCTGCCTGGTGGTCACAGCACTCCAGTTCCAACCTTAGTTTGTCTTCATTCTGACGTTCTTCTGTCCATCTACACGTCTTCCCACCTGTCATCCTGTCTATCCCTCCATTTATCCATCCGTCTCCCCGTCCATCTATCCGTCCATTTGTCTGTCCATCCCCTTGTCCATCTGTCTGCCCATCCATCAATCCGTCTGTCCATCCATCCATTCTTCCATCTGTATATCCATCCATCTGCTTATTCCTCTGTCTGTCCGTCTATTCATTGATCGGTCCACCCATCTATTCATCCATCCATCTGTCCATCTATCCACCCATTGGTCTGTCTACCCACTGGTCCACGTGTCTGTCCACCTATGTATTCACCCATCTGTCTGTTCTTCCTTCTGTCCACCTGTCTGTCCACCTACCTGTCTGTCCATCTATTCACTGGTGTGCCCATCCACCTGTCCATATGTCTGCACACGCACCCCATCTGCCTACCTATCCATCCGTCCATCTGTCTGTTGGTCCATCTATGTTGACACAGCCATCTGTTTATCCCTCAGTTTGTCCATCCATCTGTTCATCCACATATCCACCCATCTACCCATCTATCTGCTGTCTGTCAGTCCATCTATCTGTCCATCTGTCTGTCCATTCGTCTATTCATTCATTGATCTGTCTGTTCATCTGTACATCTGTCTGTACATGTATCTGTCCATTTTTCTGTCCATCTATCTGACCATCTATCTGTACATCTGTCTGTCCACTATTCTGTCCATCTATCTGACCATCTGTATGTGCAGATTTTTTTTAAGTAGGATTCACTGAGAAGACAGACAAGCTCCCACGGTGGGAGGGGACCTGAGAGGGTTGCCCCAGATTTTCTTTTTAATGAAACAAACTGCATTTATTTTTTGAGCGAGGGTCTCTCTCTGTCACTCAGGCTGGAGTGCAGTCGCATTGTTCTACAGTCTCTACCTCCTGGGCTCAGGCAATCCTTCAACTTCAGCTTCCCGAGGAGCTGGGACGATAGGCAGGCGCCACCACTCCTGGCTATTTTTTAAAGTTTTTGTAGAGACAAGGTCTCTCACTATGTTGCTCAGGCTAGTCTCAAAGTCTTAGGCTCAAACAAACCTCCCACCTCAACCTCCCAAAGTGCCAGAATGACAGGTGTGAGCTACCACTCCTGGAAGATATGCCCAACTTATTATAGGCAAAGATTTAAAAGTCATTCCATGGAGGAGGAGCATTTTTATCAAATAGTACAGGAGGAATTGGATATCCACAGAGAAAAAAAATGAACTCACACGTTATACACAAAAACAATTCAAAGGGAAGCATAGCCTCAAAAAAAAAAACTTTTAGAAACAAAAAGGAGAAAATCTTCAGGATTTATGGCTAAGCAAACAGTTCTTAGATTTTTCATCAGAAACACAATCCTTAAGAAAAAATGTTAAATTGAACTTCATCAGACTTAAAAACATTTGCTTGGCCAAACACTCTATTAAAAGGATGGGGAAACAAACTGCTGAGTGGGAGAAATATTTACTAACCACATACCTGACAAATGACTGGTATTTAGAAAACTTACAGAACACTCAAAATTCAACAGTAAAGAAAACCCACAATCCAATTTGACAAGGGGCAAAAAAGTGAGCAGATATTTCCCCAAAGAGGATATACACATGGCAAATGCATTAAAAAGTTGTTCAATATCATTAACCATTAGGGAAATGCAAATTAAAACCACAATGGGCAGGACACAGTGGCCCACGCCTGTCATCAAAGCACTTTGGGAGGCAGAGGCAAGAGGATTGCCCGAGCCCAGGGATTCAAGACTAGCCCGGGCAACATGGCAAGACCTCGTCTCTACAACAAATCAAAAAATTAGCCAGGCATGGTACCACACGCCTATAGTTCCAGCTGCTTGGAAGGCTGAGGTGGAAGGATCGCCTGAGCCCAGCAGGTTGAGGCTGCAGAAGCCATGAGCATGCCACTGCACTCCACCCTGGGTGACAAAGTGAGACTCCGACTCAAAAAAAGAAACACCAAAAAAAAGCCCACAATGAAATAGTCCTACACATCCATCAGAATGCCTAAAATGAAGATGCTGTCGGTAGCAAATGCTGATGAAGATGTGGAGAAAGTGGATCTCTCATACATTCCTGCCAGGAATGTATGTGCAACCAGTTTGGAAAGCAGTTGGGTGGCTTTTTAGAAACAAAACCAAGGGCAACCCCTTTCAGGTCCCATTCCACTGCAGGAGCTTTTCTGTCTTCTTAATAAATCCTACTTTCCAAAAAAATAAATGAATAAATACACAGCTACAGCCAGGCGTGGTGACTGAGCCTATAATCCCAGCAATTTGGGAGGCAGAGGCAAGAGGATTGCCTGAGCCCAGGGGTTAAAGACCAGCCCGGGCAACTTGGCGAGACCTCATCTCTACAATAAACTAAAAAATTAGCTGGACGTGGTGGCGTGTTCCGGTAGTTCCAGTTACTTGGAAGACTGAGGCGGAAGGATTGCCTGAGTCCAGCAGGTCGAGGCTGCAGTGGCCGTGAGCATGCCAGTGCACTCTAGCCTGTGCGACAGAGTGAGAATTCGACTCAAAAAAATAAAAAATAAGCCAGGCTCGGTGGCTCAGCCTGTAATCCCACGCCTTAGGAGGCCAAAGGGAGTGAATTGCCTGAGCCCGCGGGTTCAAGACCCGCCTGGGCAACTTGGCGAGACCTCATCTCTACAATAGACCAAAAAATTAGCCAGGCGGGCGTGGTAGTGCACACCTGTAGTTCTAGTTACTTGGAAGGCTGAGGCGGAAGGATTGCCGGGGCCCAGCGGGTGGAGGCTGCGGTGGCCGGGAGCGGCCACTGGACTCAGTCTGGGCGACAGAGTGAAACTCCAACTCAAAAAAAAAAAAAAGCCAGGCTCGGTGGCTCAGCCTGTAATCCCAGCACTTTGGGAGGCTGAGGTGAGTGGATTGCCTGAGCCTGCGGGCTCGAGACCCACCTGGGCAGGTGAGACCTCATCTCTATAATAAATCAAAAAATTAGCCGGGCGTGGTAGCGTGCGCCTGTAGTTCCAGCGGCCACTGCACTCCAGTCTGGGCGACTGAGTGAGACTCCAACTCAAAAACAATAATAAAATAATAATAATAGTAATAATAATAAATAAAAAATAAATACACAGCTATGACCCAGTCATTGTGTGCTGGGCATGTATCCTTGAACACAGGAGAATAATGATCACTCGATAACCTGCACATAAATGCTCATATCAGCTATCATAATAGCTCCAAACTAGGGACAACCCAGATGTCCTTTAATGAGAGGATGGCTAAACAAATCCTGGTACATCTATACCATGGAATACTGTTCAGAAATACTAAACAACATATACTGGGCAACATAGTAAGGCCCCGCATTTCTAAAGAGTTTTTTGATAAAGAAAAAAGGCAATTCCGACATGTAACACACTGCAGATTCTATTTATATAACATTCTAGAAATGACAAAATTATGACAATGGAGATGAGATTAGCAGTTGCCAGGGCTTAAGGAGGGTGTGTGAGTGTGCTGGGAAGTGGGTGTGTCTATAAAAGGTCAATGTAAGGGCTCCTTGCATGCTGCAGGAACAATGTAACAATGTCAACATGCAACATGCTGGAACAATGGAACAAACCAACATCCTATTTGCTATACTTGTATACCATAGTTTTGCTAGTTGCTATCATTGGGGGAAACCGGATGAAGAGCATATGGGGTTTTCTGTATTATACCTTAAAACTGCTTGTGATTCTACAATTATCTCCAAAAGTTTAAGAAGACAGTCATTGTGGCCGATGGCTCATGCCTGTAATCCCAGCACGTTGGGCGGCTAAGGCAAGAGGATTGCTTGAGCCCAAGAGTTCAAGATCAGCCTGGGCAACATAACAAGACTTCATCTATACAAAAATTTTTTTTAAAAATTAGCCAGTCAGCTTGGCTCGGTGGCTCAGCCTGTAATCCCGTGCCTTTGGGAGGCTGAGGTGAGTGGATTGCCTGAGCCCAAGGGTTTGAGACCCGCCTGGGCAGGCGAGACTTCATCTCTACAATAAAATCAAAAAATAAGCCGGGCCTGGTAGCGTGCACCTGTAATTCCGGCTACTAGGAAGGCTGAGGAGGAAGGATCGCCGGAGCCCAGCAGGTCGAGGCTGCGGTGGCCAGGAGTGGCCACTGCACTCTAGTCTGGGCGACAGAGTGAGACACCAACTCAAAAAAAAAAAAATTAGCCAGTCATGGTGGCATGCACCCGTGGTTCCAGCTACTCAGGAGGCGGAAGCAGGAGGATTCCTTGAGCCCAGGAGTTTGAGGCTGGGGTGAGCTGTGATTTGGCTACTGGACAATAGAGTGAGACTGAACTTAAAAAAAAAAAGGACAAAAGAAAAAAGTCATTGTGAGAGGGAAAGAAAGTAAAGCATGTAAAATCCCCGGCACGATGTCTAGCATGTAGGAGGGACTTTTAGTGTCAAAACTGGGAAAATCTTGAGCAAACCAGAACAGCTGGTCACGCGTAGGGTAGGTCCCACGTTGGCTCAGTTGGTGTTACTGAGGACCCAGGCTCTCCTTCTACCTGCCCTGCCTTCCTCAGAACAGTGGCTCCTGCAAAGCAGGTGCCCTCAGGGTCACTGGACAGCCCCCTGGCGGCAGATGTCATGCACAGACTGGTCCACACTGTGCCTATCTCCCACTAAGAGCAAAGAAACCTTCTGGAAGTTTCTCTACCTCACAACTGAGTGGCCTGGATGGCTTCCCTCCTGCATCAGAAGCAGTTAATTCCTCAAAATCAGCAGGGGAAATGGGGCCATAGCGCTTGGGTGGGATCAGTCTGCACTCACCTCCAGACCTGGGGACGGAGCCAGCCTCCTTGGGTCTGGTGACAGAATCACGCCTGGATAGCCAGAATGGAAGAAATGGGCCTTGGGTGGCTCACCAGCGTGGCTCATTCCTGCATCCCAGGACTCACACCTGTGGCTCACATCCTGGCGTGTGTCCCACGGGCCCAGCAGAGCTAAGTGAGTCCAGGTCAGGAATGGGCTTGCTCAGGCTTTCAGCCTCTGCATCCTGCAGGTGCCCTGTGCAAATAAAGCGTGCATACATATTTGTTGAGATGAATTAAGTAGAATCCACCTATTGATTCTGCCTCTCAAAAACCTAATTAAATCCATCCTCATAACCACAGCATGATGGTCTAGATTAGAAACTCAATCAGGCAGCAAGTCTGCTACCTGGAGTGTCTCTTTTTTTTGAGTCAAAGTCTCACTCTGTCACTCAGACCAGAGTACAGCAGCATGCTCACGGCCACCACAGCCTCGGCCTGTTGGGCTCAGGCGATCCTTCCGCCTCAGCCTTCCAAGTAGCTGGAACCACAGGTGCATGCCACCATGCCCGGCTAATCTTTGATTTATTGTAGAGATGAGGTCTCATCAAGTTGCCCAGGATGGTCTTGAACCCCTGGGCTCAGATAACACTCTTACTTCGGCCTCCCAAAGTGCTGGGATGACAGGTGTGAGCCACCATGACTGGCTGGAGTGTCTCTTAATTTCTGTGGAAGCAAAGCTGCACGTTCTCCAGGCTGCACTTAGCACACCCACATTTGATTCCTTTGTTTGGCATTTCGACCTGAAGGTGAAAGATGGTGGCTTGGTTCTATACTTTGTGCTTTTCTCTAAAATACCTGTTTGTGACCTGAACCCATATGCATTGCTGTACTCATCGTTCATGTTTTCTAACTGTCTCCATATCTCCTGGAGGGAGAGTGATACAACTTTTTTTTTTTTGAGTTGGAGTCTCACTCCGTCACCCAGACTGGAGTGCAGTGGCCACTCCCGGCCACCACAGCCTCAACTTGCTGGGTTCCGGCAATCTTTCCACCTCAACCTTCCGAGTAGCCAGAATTACAGGCGCGCGCTACCACGCCCGGCTAATTTTTGATTTATTGTAGAGATGAGGTCTCACCAAGTTGCCCAGGTGGGTCTTGAACCTGCGGGCTCAGGCAATCCACGCACCTCAGCCTCCCAAAGGTGTGGGATTACAGGCTGAGCCACCGAACCCGGCTATGTGATACAACTTTGATATTCAGATTTTTACTTAGCGATTAGTGGCATGCTTCCTCCTCAAAGCCCATCATTCTTTTTGCCCCAAGTAAATTTAACTACACCAAGCATCATTTTGAATGACTAGTACCATATTCCCTAAGCAGAATCCAGCTGGATCTCTCTCTCTCTCTCTTTAATGTGTCTCTGAGTCAACCATGAGACATGATTCTGACCCATAAAACTGATATATTTATAAACAAATAAAGGCTCTAGCCCACTTCTGACAATGCCTCCTTGGGTTTCCACACTCTGGATTGGGCTTAAACTGCTTGACTTCATTTTCAAGGCCACCTGCCGCTCCGCCCCACACATACCTCAAGCCCTTGCAAATCAGGTCCCGGACTCCTGGCCATGTTCGCTCTGACACAGAATACACACGTGAGTGTCAGGCACACACCCTTGGCGATGCCTAATGGCCTCACTTCTGTCCGGAGGAAAAGACTGAGCAGAAGTAACGGCAAATCAACAATCCAAAAAGGTCCGTGTTCCCCTCATTACCAAGAAGGAATTCTGTATTTCTTTCCTGGGTTAAAGTTTCACATATCCAATTAGCCAGACGCGGTGGCACATGCCTGTGGTTCCAGCTACTTGGAAGGCTGAGGCAGAAGGATCGCCAGAGTCCAGCGTGCCACTGCACTCCAGTCTGGGCGACAGAGTGAGACTCCGATTTCTTTTCTTTAAAGTGTCACTTATCTTCTTCAGAAGTTCGGCTTGAGAATGTTGGAAGGATCAGACCTACACGTGAACCATCTGATAATGACAGTTGGTTCTGGGCTAAGTGGCAGGGTTTATAGGACCAACTGTCACCCAAAGGAGCTGACGTTAGGGACATTTCACAACACAGCCACCCTGGAGACGGTAGAGGGCACTCCAGGCAAATATGAAAGCAGACCAAGATATAAGCATCCCAACGGGAAGTGTGACCTGTGGTGTCAGGGGCTGTGTGTGATACAACACACTGTGGACTTTCTCAGAGCTCAGTAAATGCTTTCTATTAGCTTGAGTTCTTAATGTTCTAGCATTCTGCTATCTGATATGGCAGACACAAATCACATATCCCTATTTAAATGCAAATTAATTAACATTAAATAAAATTTAAAATCCGGCTCTTGAATTTTAAACGTAAGATACAGCAGCTGTGGGGAGTGGTGACTTATGCCTGTCCTCCCAGCACTTTGGGAGGCGGAGGCGAGAGTACTGCCTGAGCCCGTGGGTCTGAGACCAGCCTGAGCAACTTGGTGAGACCTCGTCTCTACAATAAATCAAGAAAAATTAGCCAGGCACAGTGGTACATGCCTGCGGTTCTAGCTACTTGGAAGGCTGAGGCGGAAGGATCACCTGAGCCCAGCAGGTCGAGGCTGTGGTGGCCATGAGCATGCCACTGCACTCCAGCCTAGGCAACAGAGTGAGAATTTGACTCAAAAAATAAAATAAAATACACCAGCCATATTTCATGTACTCAATAGACATGGTAGGCTGGTGGCTACCATGTTGGATAGGACAAATATATAATATTTCCTTATGGATTACAATTGATGGGGATTAGAATATGCTGCCCGAAATATACCACTGTATATGAAGCGTGCCACTGCACTCCAGTCTGGGTGACAGAGTAAGACTCCGACTGAAAAAATAAAATAAAATAAAATAAAATAAAAAACTAAGCGGTACCAAGTAATCCCACCATAGGCTGACATTGCCATAGTTTCCCACCTAGAAGCCCAAATCTCTTTTCCTTCACCTTGTCACTTCTCCACAATGCATAGCCCTTTGGTAAAATGATACACAAGCTTCCCTTCTTGTATTTCATGGCTTCTTTGACTTTCCATTTGTTTGTTTGTTTGTTTTGAGTTGAAGTCTCCCAACTAGTTGGAACTACAGGTGCTAATTTTTTATTTATTGCAGAGATGAAGTCTCACCAACTTGCCCAGGCTGGTCTTGAACCCCTGGGCTCAAGCAATCCTCTTGCCTCTGCCTCCCAAAGTGCTGGGAAGACAGGCGTGAGCCACTGCTTTCATCCCTCCATTTGTTTTCTTTTCTTTTTTTTTTTTTGAGTTGGAGTCTCACTCTGTCACCCAGACTGGAG
>NW_007260315.1:617166-621324 GCF_000164805.1 Carlito syrichta
AGCCTCGACCTGCTGGGCTCCAGCGATCCTTCCGCCTCCGCCTTCCAAGTAGCCAGAACTACAGGTGTGCGCTACCACGCCTGGCTGATTTTTGATTTATTGTAGAGATGAGGTCTTGCCACGTTGCCCCGGCAGGTCTTGAACCCGCGGGCTCAGGCAATTCACTCACCTCGCCCTCCCAAGGCGCGGGATTACAGGCTGAGCCACTGAGCCCGGCTCCTCCATTTGTTTTCTATGAAGACTCCTCCATGCTCATAAAAAAATTAAAATAGTCACATCAAATAACGTGTGTATGCCTTTTCCCTCTGTCTATCTTGTGTCAGTGTGATTTGTAGGCCCCAGCTACAGCACCTATGAGGACAGAGGAAACCATTTTTTTCCTACCCTACAGAATGCGCTGAGAATAATTGAGAAACAGCGACTAATACAGCAGAGAGGCATGACACCTGAGGCTGATGGAGCCTGTGTATCGCTGATACAGATGCTATCTGTGGACATGAAGTCACCTGACGTCCCATTCGGTGAGGTCACCTAACCACCCTTCCACTGGATTTCCCTAGCTTTACTTTGAAGGAAAACTTTTTAAAAATGACATAAGGGAGAGATTTGTCTTTATATCATTTAAAACTCACTATCTACAAATTATAGATTATTGAGAATTCTCAAGCACATGTCTGTTCATCTTAGGGAATGTTGAAACAAGATTTTTTTTTTGAGTTGGAGTCTCACTCTATCACCCAGTGGCATGCTCATGGCCACCCCAGCGTCGACCTACTGGGCTCCAGCGATCCTTCCACCTCAGCCTTCCAACTAACCAGAACTACAGGCACGCACTACCGCACCTGGGTAACTTTTATTTATTTATTGTAGAGATGAGGTCTTGCCGAGTTGCCCAGGCTGGTCTCGAACCCCTGAGCTCAGGCAATCCTCTCGCCTCGGCCTCCCAAAGTGCTGGGATGATAGATTGAGCCACTGAACCCGGCCAAAACAATATATTAAAAGCCACAAACTAAATAAAATATAAGCAAGGATATTACTATACCAAACGTATGTTTCTAGAACTGAGAGAAACATTAAAGTTTATGTAATCTAATTATTTCCGTTTTTGATGATGAAAAGCTCTAGGACCCAAAAGGTCCTAAATTCTCAGAGCGGGAGAGTTCGAACTATTGAATCCAAACTCAACCTAGTGCTATTTCTTTATGCTCTGATTAGATAAGGAATTTTAGTGAAAATGTGAGCCTTCCAAGTTATTTGACATTGAGGCATGTCTTGGTTGTTGATACAAATTACAGAAGTGTGTGGTCAAGGGAGTCATGCCCTACAAACCATAAAGTCTCATCGGTCAGGTTTTTATTAACCCTGTTTGAGGGGGAGCCCTCAAAACCTGGAATTGTCCTTCGGAGGGCTGGCCCCTTGTCGTGCAGGCGTCTTCCGCTAGGTGAGTGTTCTAGGAACGCATCAGCATCAGTGGACCAGCTGGCGGTGTTGTGAGAGGCTTTGGTCAGCTTCAGTGATTTTTTGTTGTTGATTCTTTAAAGTCATTTGCCATATCAAGGTGGGTGAGATACACACGCACCTGCCCACACCGCACTGAGCGTTCCCCAGTTTGGGACCAAAACATGGCATGGCTCCTGCGCCCCACTCCCCTATCCATCCGATCTCTTGCCCAGGTGACTGTTTTTATGTTTCCCTGAAGGAAAATGTTTTGCCTGTGCGTTAAGAGCTAAAACAAAACAAAACAAAAACAGCAGAAGCACTAAAAGGCATCAACACCGACAAGTGTAAAAACTGTTTGGAGCAGCAGAAAAAGCATCTCGATAGGTGTATTCCATCAAACGGAGAGTCCTTCGGAGGTGACTGAGGTTTAAACATGTGAGAGCATGGCCAGGTGCGGTGGCTCATGCCTATAATCCCAGCACTTCGGAAGGCCAAGGTGGATTGCCTGAGCCCACAGGTTTGAGACCAGCCTGAACAACTTGGTGAGACCTCATCCCTACAATAAATTAATTTTTAAAAAAAATTACCCGGGCATGGTGGCATGTGCCTGTAGTTCCAGCTACTTCGATGGCTGAGGCGGAAGGATCACCTGAGCCCAGCAGGTCGAGGTTGTGGTGGCCATGAGTGTGCCACTGCACTCCACCCTGGGGGACAGAGTGAGACTCCAACTCAAAAAAAAATGTAAGAACAAATACACAATTCTTATACATAAATGTTGGGGCCAGGCACGGTGGCTCAAGCCTGTAATCCCAGCACTTTGGGAGACCGAGGTGAGGGGATTGCTTGAGCCCATGGGTTCAAGAATAGCCTGGGCAACTTGGCGAGATCTTACCTCCATAATCAATCAAAAAACTAAGGCGGGCTCGGTGGCTCAACCTGTAATCCCGTGCTTTGGGAGGCTGAGGTAAATGGATTGCCTGAGCCCGTGGGTTCGAGACCCGCCTGGGCAACTTGGAGAGACCTCATCTCTACAATAAACAAATAAAAAAAATCAGCTGGGCATGGTAGCACATGCCCGTAATTCTGGCTACTGGGAAGGCTGAGGCAGAAGGATCGCCACAGCCCAGCAGGTCGAGGCTGCAGTGGCTGGGAGCGGCCACTGCACTCTAGTCTGGGTGACAGAGTGAGACTCCAACTCAAAAAAAAAACAAGACAAAACTGGCCAGGCGTGATGGCATACGTCTGTAGTTCTAGGTACTTGGAAGACTGAGGAGGAAGGATCGCTGGAGCCCAGAATGTCAACGCTGCGGTGAGCATGCCACTGCGCTCCAGCCTGGGCAACAAAGCGAGACTCCAACTCAAAAAACAAAAAGGGTTTGCTCTGTCTTCACCGAGGGGTTTTGCCTGTGTCATCCCCAGCCCTGGTGACGCTGCAGTGGGTGGCAGAGAAGAACTCCCACTGGGGCCAAGAAGATCAGTGACGGCATCGTAATTGATTATTTTATTTGTGCTTTAAGAAAGATCCTGGCCGGACTCGGTGGCTCAGCCTGTCATCCCAGCACTTTGAGAGACCAAGGTGAGTGGATTGTCTGAGCCCGCGGGTTCGAGACCAGCCCGGGCGACTTGGCGAGACCTGTCTCTACAATAAACCAAAAGTTAGCCGGGTGTGGCAGCACGCACCTGTAGTTCCAGCCACTTGGAAGGCTGAGGCAGGAGGATCATCAGAGCCCAGCAGGTCGAGGCTGCAGTGGCCGGGAGGGTGCTACTGCACTCCAGTCTGGGCGACAGAGTATGACTCCAACTCAAAAAAAAAAAAAAAAAAAAAAAAAGAAGGAAGAAAAGAAAGATCCTGAAGCTTAGCAATCGCTTAGAAAATAGATGACTTGGGCCAGGCACAGTGGTTCACACCCGTAATCCCAGGATTTTGGGAGGCTGAGGCAGGAGAGTTGCTTGAGCCCAGGAGTTCGAGACCAGCCTGGGCAACAGAGTGAGACTCCATCTCTAAAAATAAAATAAAATAATTAGCTGGACGTGTTGGCGCACACCTACAGTCCCAGCTACTCGGGAGACTGAGATGGGAGGATCAGCTGGACCCAGGAGTTGGAAGCTGCAATGAGCTGTGATCGTGCCACTACACTCCAGCCTGGGCAACAGAGCGAGACCCCGACTCAAAAAGAAAAGAGAAAACAGCTGACTTGATTTTTATGGATCATGGTATGTACCTCTGTGCTCCTGCATTTCAAAGAAGTCCCTGAGGAAACTAAATCTACCCCAGCCACTGGTTTTTCCCTAAGTCTGAAAGATAAAGAATTGCTGATCCTGGAAATACATTTTCTTTTACCCTCTGGCAGTATCCTTTAGTCGCATTCCTTTTCATGGTAAAGCTAAAAATAACGGCTTAAGCGTCACAAGGGACAGTTCTCAAAATAAAGGCCCTGCCTCCCAACTTCCAACAGGCAGGAAAGCAGCTACTCCCACTAAGGTAATTAAATTAAAAGGAATGCAAATTTTTGTCAGTTTTATGCTAATTAAAGTCCCTTCCTGCTTACTCGTGTTTGATTTCTTCACTCATTCCTTTTTTTTTTTTTTTTTGAGTTGGAGTCTCACTCTGTCGCCCAGACTGGAGTGCAGCGGCCGCTCCCGGCCACCGCAGCCTCGACCTGCTGGGCTCCGGGCGATCCTTCCGCCTCATCCTTCCGAGTAGCCGGAATTACAGGT
>NW_007260315.1:621445-626836 GCF_000164805.1 Carlito syrichta
TCCACTCACCTCAGCCTCCCAAGGCGCGGGATTACAGGCTGAGCCACCAAGCCTGGCTTACTCATTCCTCTTAATTCCGCAAGTTTAGATTGTTCCATCTTTAAACATGTTTCAACTTTTGAGAGTGAATACTAAAAAGCGTACCTAGAGGTCTCCTGAGATCGGATCCAATGTGCTATTTCATCTTTTGTTTTTCCGAGTCACCCAGGCTGGAGTGCAGTGGCACGATCATGGCCACCGCAGCCTCAACCAGCTGGGTGTGAGGGTTCTGCCGGACAGGGCGAGGGTGGAGAGGCACAGGGAGGCGTGCAGCACCGACAGGGCTGGCCAGTCGGAGGTGCTGCGCTGGGAACCCAGAGATCTGAGTAGACGCAAAGAATTGCAACACACCAAAAGGTTAAGAAAGAAAAGTTTACTTAAAAGTAGATTAGAGCTGGGCTCGGTGGCTCAGCCTGTAATCCCGCGCCTTTGGGAGCTGAGGTGAGTGGATTGCCCGAGCCCGCGGGTTCGAGACCCGCCCGGGCAACCTGGCGAGACCTCATCTCTACAATAAATCAAAAAATTAGCCGGGCGTGGTTGTGCGCCCCTGTAGTTCCAGCTACTTGGAAGGCTGAGGCGGAAGGATCGCTGGAGCCCAGCAAGCGAGGCCGCAGTGGCTGGGAGCGGCCACTGCACTCCAGTCTGGGAGACAGAGCGAGACTCTAACTCAAAAAAATAAAAGTAGATTAGAGAGAGAAAGAGAAGGAAGAAAGAAGATTCACTTCCCCAAGGTGGGGGAGGGGGACCAAAGCCAGGAAGCATGGTGGCAGCCATGGCTCAAAGACCACAGGACCACACCAGACTCTAGCAAGGCAATGGCCGCTGGTTGCTTGTGGTTGAGCCCTTTTAACCATTCCCCTTGATGGGAGAAGATCATCAGGTGATTGGGTGGTGGTCTGCTTCCACATCATCAAAAGGGGCAGGCAAGCACAGGTCCTGATGATGTCAGGTGATGGACAGCAGGCAGATGGGTGGGTTAGTCACATGATTGCTGCCATGGTGGGGCTTCTCTGTGTCACGTAGTTCACAGGGCTGATTAGGTTGACCCTGGTGGGGGGAGGATTCCTGCAAGAGACTTGTTAGACATTTGCAATTCACAAACTCAGACATTTGCAACTCACAAACTCTTATGACTTTGGCCTTGACAAGGAATCAAAAGTTTACTGGAGATCATTATGCTAAACCACAAATGATTGGGTTGTCCTGGTCTTGCATCTGAAGGAGATTTGCCTAGGGGGTATGGGATAGACTGCTTGTTCTGCAGTAGAATGCCTGGACATTTTCGAATGGTTACGCTGAGGCAAAAAGACTAAAGAATAAGCTAAGTTTCTTCTAGGTTTCTATAGGTACCTTTCACTGGGTTTAGGTGATCCTTCTGCTGAAGCTTCCCAAGTACCAGGACTACAGGCATGTGCCACCATGCCCAGCTAATTTTTTGATTTATTGTTGAGAAGAGGTCTCACCAAGTTTTCTAGGCTCAGGCAATCCTCCCACCTCTGCCTCCCAAAATGCTGGGATTACAGGTGTGAGTCATTGTGCCCGGCCTTGATTTCACCATTGAAAGTGTAAGCTGGGCGCAGTGACTGAAACCTGTATTCACAGCACTTTCAGAGGCTGAAGTGGGGGTATTGCCTGAGTTCATGGGTTTGAGAACAGCCATGGCAACTGGGTGAAGCCTCCTCTCTCCCACAGATTAAAAAAAATTGGCCAGCCTTGATAGTGTGCATCTGTAGTTCCAGCTACTAGGAAGGCTAAGGCAGAAGGATTGCTGGAGCCCAGCGGGTTGACCCTGGGGTGGCTGTGAGCATGCCACTGCACTCCAGCCTGAACGAAAGAGTGAGTCTCCAACTCAAAAAAACAAACAAACAAACAAAATAAAGTATAGGCTGGGCGTGGTGGCTCGCGCCTGTAATCCCAACACTTTGGGAGGCTGAGGTGAGAGAACTGCCTGAGCCCACAGGTTCAAGACCAGCCTGGGCAACTTCGTGAGATCCCTTCTCTACAATTAAAAAATTAACCAGACATGGTGGCACGTGCCTGTCATTCCAGTTACTTGGAAGGCTGAGGGAAGGATCACCTGAGCCCAGCAGATCAAGGCTGCGGTGGCCGGGAGTGTGCCACTGCACTCCAGCCTGGGTGACAGAGTGAGACTTCAACTCAAAAGAGAAAACAAAAAATAGAGCCGGGCTCAGTGGCTCGGCCTGTAATCCCGCACCTTTGGGAGGCTGAGGTGAGTGGATTGCCTGAGCCCGCGGGCTCGAGACCCGCCTGGGCAGCGAGACCTCATCTCTACAATATAAATCAAAAAATCAGCCACGCGTGGTAGCGTGCGCCTGTAGTTCCAACTACATGGAAGACTGAGGCGGAAGGATCGCCGGAGCCCGGCAGGCGAGGCTGCGGTGGCCGGGAGCGGCTGCTGCACTCCAGTCTGGGCGACAGAGGGAGACTCCAACTCAAAAAAACCAAAACAAAACAAAAAATAAAGTGTAAAAAGCCTTTGTCCCCACTGTCCTCTCTTGCATGGGTTTCTTAGTGAGGGCTACATCGCAGGAAATAAGAACACGGCAGGCCAAGGCAGAGCTTTCTTTCTTGCTACGTACGTACTCACACAAACCCACCAAGACCAAAATATGTTCCATTCGACGCTCAGCAGAAAAGGTCTGCAGGGGCCCTAGGCTGGCGAGGGGAGAGGTCCTGGGGAAGGCCGGCCTGGGCTGGGGTCTTCCGTGAAGTCAAGTGGTTCCCAGGAGTTGGAGCACGGAGGGGGGTGTGTGAGCCAGAGAGAGGCAGTGCCACGCCGCGCAGGTCTTGGGCGAGCTCTCAGAATTGGCCTCCTGTCCTGCAGGTGAGAAAACTCCTGGAGGTGAGCTGTGTTGCCTTCTCCAGCGACCTTGTTGAAGGGACACAACGTGGAGACGGTGTAGCCTAGCGAGCAGCCATTGTAACGTCGCCTAGCTTGTCATGGTTTTCTAGCAGTAGGCTTCAATGCACCCTCTAACCCACCAGCCATGGACAGACCCGGTTTCTCCAAGGCAGCTTTTGATCAGTGCTGCTTGACAACCCCTTTCCAGCTTGTTTGTAAACATCTTAACCTAATCAGTTCTCCCTGACCTTCAAGACACAGACCCCATCACCATGGCAGCAGTCACCACGTGACTAACCCACCCATCTGCCTGCTGTCCATCACCTGACCTGCCCTCCATGATGATTTTTTTTGGTTTTGAGTTGGAGTCTTACTCTGTCACCCAGACTGGACTGCAGTGGCCGCTCCTGGCCACCGCAGCCTCGACCTGCTGGGCTCCGGCAATTCTTCTGCCTCGGCCTTCTGAGTAGCTGGAACTACAGGCGCGCGCTCCCACGCCCGGCTAATTTTTTGATTTATTGTAGAGAGGAGGTCTCGCCAAGTTGCCCAGGTGGGTCTCAAACCCGGGGGCTCAGGCAATTCGCTCACCTCAGCCTCCCAAAGCTCTGGGATTACAGGCTGAGCCACCGAGCCCAGCCGAGCAGGGATTTTTAAAAGGAGGCTGAGGATGACTGCACACGTCGTTCTGGAAGGATTATCAGTGGCGGTGGACACAGACTGAGCTCACGAGTCATGGTTCATTGCTGTTGCTGCTCTGGGCTGCAGCTCGGGGGAAGTGCAGTCGTTTTCAAGGATACGGTGCTTGTGACACACAGGTCCCATTCCAAGGCTCAAGACAACTTCCTGCTGTTGTTGCTGTTTTGCAGATGCTCCTTCTAGAACGGACTCACAGTTCCGTGTTGAAGTTCCAAGTGGAGCTGTGCCAGGTTGCACATCACACTTCACGGGGGAAGTGTTCGGGAGTTCCCTCGATGGGGAGGAAGCCATCTTCACCCGCACCTCTCTCCCCCTCCCTCTTGTAACACGGACATGTGGAAGGGGCACAGCCATGTTGCAACAAAGACAAGAGCCCAGGCCAGGCGCAATGGCTCACGCCTGTAATCCCAGCATTTCGGGAATTTGAGGTGGGAGGATGGCTTGAGCCCAGGAGTTTGAGACCAGCCTGGCAATGTAGCGAGACCTTGTCTCTACAGACAATAAAATAATCAGCCAAGCACGGTGCCTGGCACCTGTAGTCCCAGCTACTTGGGAGGCTGAGGCGGAAGGATCGCCTGAGCCCAGCAAGTTGAGGCTGCGGTGTCTGTGAGCATACTACTGCACTCTAATCTGGGCAACAGTGTGAGACTCCAACTCAAAAAAAAAAAAAAAAATCAGGGAGAAACCCAAAGACAGGAGTGGCTGGATGCAAAACAAGAGGCACTTTTATGGGCATTATGGGGTGGTCGGGTCCTTGAGCGCATTGTGGAGTGGCCATCCCGGCCCGGGGTTGCTTTCTCTACATTCTGGTTCTGCACAAAAACAAAAACCCTATTTGGTTCAATCACTTGGATTAGTTTGCTGTGGCTTCCATAACAACTTGCCACCCCGGATGGCTTGAGGATATAGACACACGTTCTCTGGCAGTACAGAGGGGTCCGAATCAAGGTGTCATGGTGGCCACACTCCCGCCAAACACTCTGGAGGACGAGCAGCTAGCGTGCAGCCTGTCTCCTTGCTGCTGGTGGCCACTGCTGTCCTAGGTGTTCCTTGTTTCTTGACGGACACCTGCAGTGCTGCTGTCTCTGTCCCTGTCTTGATCTGCTGTCTCTTCCTGCCAATGTAATGGCATTGTCCCTCTGGACACGCCTGTGTCCAAACTCCCTCTGTCCTCTTTTTTTGGTTGGGGTCTCACTCTGTCACCCAAACTGGAGTGCGGTGCCTTGATTGCAGCTCACCACAGCCTCGACTTCCTGTGCTTAGGCGATCCTTCTGCCTCTGTCTCCCGAGTAGCTGGGACTACCAGCTAACCCTAACCCTAACCCTACACCATGCCTGGCTAATTTTTTTTTGAGATGGAGTCTCACTCTGGCACGCTCCCAGCCACCGCAGCCTCGACCTTCTGGGCTCTGGCAATACTTCTGCCTCAGCCTAACAAAGAAGCCAGAACTACAGGCGTGTGCTACCATGCCTGGTTAATTTTTTATTTATTGTGAAGACGAGGTCTTGCCAAGTTGCCCGGGTGGGTCTCGAACCCGTGGGCTCAGGTAATTCACTCATCTCAGCCTCCCAAAGTGCTGGGATGACAGGCTGAGCCACTGAGCCTGGCCAATTTTTTAATTTTTATAGAAACACTGTCTCGCCATGTTGTTCAGGCTAGTCTCGAACTCCTGGGCTCAAGTAATCCTGCTTTGGTCTCCCAAAGTGCTGGGATTACAGGTGTGAGACTCTGTAGCCAGTTCAAACCTCCCTCTTATTATAAGGACATTAGGCTTTTTTTTTTTTTTTTTTTT
>NW_007260315.1:627093-632485 GCF_000164805.1 Carlito syrichta
CCCAGGCGGGTCTCGAACCTGCAGGCTCAGACAATCCACTCACCTCAGCCTCCCAAAGGTGCGGGATTGCAGGCTGAGCCACCGAGCCCGGCTACATTAGGCATTTTGAATCGGGGCCCACCATGACCTCATCTGAACTTGGGAAAATCAGCAAAGACCCTCATCCCAGATCAGGTCTTCTTCTGGGGAGCGATGCTCAACCCGTGACATTACTGTGGTTTGGGAGTCAACTCGCACTCATCTGAAGACACCGATCTCTGTCTGATAGGTGCATTCACTAGGAAGTCACGTGATGAGACGTGTGGTTCCAGAAGTCACCTGAACCATAGCACAGACCTGGTCGTGTCCATGTGTCCTCACCCCTGGTCCTGCTGAATTCAATTGCAGCCACACGCTTTCTGGTTTGTCCTTGTCTAAGCCTGCCCAAAATCTGGACACAGTGAGCATGCAGATAATGGATGCTCAGCGTCACGGGTGAAAGGGAGAAGCAGACAGATCCACGGAGAACCCAAACATTTGGTCAAAGTGAGCCACACAAGCTGGGAAGAGGTCTGGGGTACCTCATGAAGCCTTGGCCGGGGCGTCTTACCATAGATTCAGCCAAGGGCATCTATTTTAGGAACTTGGACAGAACCATTTCTCGGGAGGGTATCTTCCCACAGACCATGGGAACGTACTGAGAGAATTTTCTGGGTCCCTTGGGAAATGTGCACAGGCTGCCCTGAGGGGCCAGAGTTTTAGGGCCAGCATGTTCAGGAACTTTGTGAATGTGGCTTTGTGCTGGGTACAGAAAGCACAGCTGGGGTGGACTGGGCAGGGATTGGGAGAAGGTTCTGGAGACAGAGTCAGACTTCTATCAGAAACCTTATCACCAGCTACCTCTTCCCTGGGATCTGACGATGCTAGTTAGTTTTGCTTTTTTTATTTTAATTTTTTGGGACAGGGTCTTGCTCTGTTATCCTAGCTGGAGTGCAGTGGAACGATCACAGTTCATTGCGTCCTCCAACTCCTGGGCCCAAGTGATCCTTTCACCTCAGCCTCCCGGGTATCTTGGACTATAGGCACATACCGCTACACCCAGCTAATTTATTTTAAGATTTTTATTTATTTATTTGTTTTTATCTGAGTCGGAGTCTCACTCTGTCACCCAGACTAAAGTGCAGTGGCCGCTCCCGGCCACCGCAGCCTTGACCTGCTGGGCTCCGGCGATCCTTTCGCCTCAGCCTTCCAAGTAGCCGGAACTACGTGCGCTACCACGCCTAGCTAATTTTTTTATTTATTGTAGAGACGAGTTCTCGCCAAGTTGCCCAGGTGGGTCTCAAACCCGCGGGCTCAGGCAATCCACCCGCCTCGGCCTCCCAGAGTGCTGGGATTACACGCTGAGCCACTGAGCCCGGCCGTTTTGCTTTTAATTTGATGTTATGCCTGGTCATGGAAGTTCTCTTACAAGTACAATCAAATGACTCTATGTGACTTCTGCTTGGACGTAGTGTGGCAAAGTTTCAACCACAAAGAAAAGCTGAACTCTACCACCAGCTTCTGAATATTGTTCCTGAAGAACGGTATGCCAGGCCTTCCATACCAGGAGCGAGGCTGAGAGGCCCAACCAAGCGTCAAGCCCAAAGCTGGCAACTAAAGCCATGCCTCCGCCTGTCCGTGAGCTGATGATGAGACCCAGAGCCACAGCCTTCAGAGCAGGGAAGACCACAGACACCATGTCTGACCTCCTGACTTACACTTGAGAACACGAAGGGACATTGGGTGCGGTGGCTCCTGCCTGTAATCCCACACTTTGGGAGGTGGAGATGAGAGGACTGCCTGAGCCCAGGCATTTGAGACCAACTGGGCAACTTGGTGAGATCTTATTCCTAAAAAGACAAAGGAAACGGAGGGAAAGAGAGTTTACACAACTTGTCCAAGACCATAGATCTTGTTGTCCGCAGAGCTCAGATTAGAACTCATGGCCCCTGATTCTCAACCCCGCCCTCTTTCCCCGACCCCCGTCTCCCCTGCTGCATTTTTGTTTTGGCTCCATCTAGCTTTATTTATTTTCTACCTTAGGGAGCAGAGTTATTTTATAAAGAATGGTCAGGTGTGTTGATCAGGGTTCTCCAGTGAAACTGAACCGATGGGAGAGAGAGACACAGACAGAGACAGACAGAGAGACAGAGAGATACATAGAGAGACAGACAGGCAGACAGAGACAGAGAGAGCCAGAGAAAGAGACAGAGAGAGAGAGAGAGAGAGAGAGAGAGAGACAAAGAGAGACACACAGAGACAGAGAGGAAGAGAGATAGAGACAGAGAGAGGCAGAGAGAGAGACAGAGAGAGATTCATTTTCAGGAGTTTGCTCATGGACTGTGGAGACTGCAAAGCCGCCGTGTGCCGGACAGGCCGGCGGGCTGAAGGCCGGGGGAGCCGGTGCGGCAGCGCAACTCTGAACGCAGTCTGAAGTCAGAACTCCCGTGACCTCAGGGGATCAGCCTTTCCCTTAGGCCTTCCACAGATTGGATGAGGCTCACCCCACTAGGAAGGGCCGTCTGCTTTGCTCAAAGTCTACTGACTTAAATGTTAGCCTCCCAGCCTGGGCAACATAGTGAGACCTTGTCGCTACAAAAAAAAAAAAAAATAGGTGGGCGTGGTGTGCGCCTGTAGTCCCAGTTACTCAGGAGGCTAAGGCAGGAGGATCACCTGAACCCAGGAGGTGGAGGTGGTGGTGAGCCGTGATTGTACCACTGCCCTCCAGTCTGGGCAACAGAGTGAGATCCTGACTCCCCCACCAAAAAAAGCGGTTGAACGGAGAGTTCTCGTCCCTTTGTTTCTTTTTGCCTTCCGTCTCTTCTGCCCCTTGAGGACACGGCATTTTTCCCTTTGGCCTTTCTGTGAGGATGCAGTGTTCATCTCCTCCAGAGGAAGCAGCAATGAGGCGTCACACCAGAAGTAGAGACTGGATCCTCACCTCACATGGCGTCTGCTGGCCCCTTGATCTTGGACTTCCAACCCCCAGAGCTGTGAGAAAGACAATTCCGTTCCTTATAAATTACCCAGTCTCACGTATCTTGTTCTAGCAGCAGGGATAGACTAAGATACCTGATTACACGCATTTGTCAATAGAAAGCCACAGTTAACATTAGTGAATTTTATTATGTAAATTATATCAAGAAAGAGAGGGAAGGAGAAAGGAGAGAGAGAGAGATAGAGAGAGAGAGAGAGCTCATGCAATCATGCAAGCATGTACACCTCTACCATAGGCCAGGTTCTATGTACAGGTAACAGTACAGACCAAAACAAACCTTCTCCATTGGACCTAACTTTCCAGTCATGGTGAGGTAGGTGTCAAGGAACAAATGCCTGAGTGAATATGTCAAATAGTGAAACATGCTAGGTAAAAGGACAGACCAAGAGTGGGAAGCCATTTTTCATCTTGTTCTTAAACCCTGACAAGATGATGAGAAAGTAGAAGCTATGTTTTGGAGAAACGCATACTTTAGGTAAAGATTAAGTTTGTTGACTTTGTCTTTTCAGAAACCTAGACTTCCTGGTGCCAGGTATCAGAGGTATCTCATAGCTTGCCTAGAGTAAAGGGTGTTTACAAGGCCTAAGACATCATTCATTAGGCAAAAGGTATGCAAATCACAAAAGCTTTGGTTACAAAAGTTATGCAGCTCGCAGGACTTATGACCACTGAGAGTGGGGAAGAAATTGAGCCCTGTCTACAGGGAAGTCAAGGATTCCCCGGGGCTGCCTGCGGGGCTGCCTGCTGGAAACGCATAGGAGATAGGGAGAAGTGCACTCTCTATTAGCTCTAAGGAATGCTATTCAGGAATGTACGGAAGCACTGGGATCCTTATGGCGCCCTTCTCTAGGGGTTGTGATAATGTGGGCGGACATTAGTGGGTCTCTGTGTCACGAGGTCTCCCAGACATTCACAGGTGGTCAACAAGGAAGTCATAGCAGTCACACCTACCTGATTACAACACCTCCAAGGGAAAGGATTTATGTCGGGGCTGCGGGGGGCTATGGAGGCCACACTCACCTAGAGTGTAGGCCTGCCTTCTGTGTGTGGGGAGTGGACCTTTCTTGAATAAATCTTTTCTTCTTTCACCTCTTTGTGTGTTGCAATTCTTTGCTTTACTCGGATCTCTGGTCTGTCAACGCACGCCTCCAGCATGCTGGCTCCAGTGGTGCTGCACCCCTCTCCATTCGTGCCTGCACCCTCACCCTAGCAGAACCCTAACATTAGGAAGAAAAATAAGACAGGATGAGAGGATCAAGAAAAGAGTCCGAGAAGGCATGTGAATTATCTTATATAGAATGGAAGGGCCGGGCTCGGTGGCTCAGCCTGTAAATCCCAGCACTTTGGGAGGCTGAGGCGAGTGATTTGCCTGAGCCTGTGGGTTCGAGACCCACCCGGGCAACTTGGTGAGACCTCGTCTCTCCAATAAATCAAAAAATTATCCGGGCGTGATGGTGCATGCTTATAGTTCCAGCTACCTGGAAGGCTGAGGATCGCCTGACTCCAGTCTGGGTGACAGAGTGAGACTCCAAACTCAAAAAAAAAAAAACAGGGGGATCATTCTATTACTGTAGGGAAGTGGAGAGATTAATATAGAAAGTGTTAGGGGTTGAATTGTGTCCGCTAAAATGTGTTGAAATCCTAACCAAGTTCCTGGGAATATAACATTACTTGGAAGTGAGGTCTTGAGAGGTGACTGGATCATGGTGAGGTCATGAGGACTGGAAATCTAATAGGACTGCTTCCTTATGAGGAAAACAACATGGGAGGACAAAGACCCACAGGGAGACTGTCACATGATGACACAGAGATTTGAGGCAGTCCCAAGGCAAGGAATGCCAAGAATTCACTGCTACCACCAGAAGTGAGAAAAGGCCTGAAGGACTTTCCCTGAAGCCTAACACAGAGCACTGCCAAGTCCATATTGGCCTCCAGAACTGTGAGGCAATACATTTCTGTTGATAAAGCCACCCGGATTATGACAGTTTGTTAGGACAGCCCTGGGAAACTCATGCAGAAGGCAACTGCCATCATCCAGGATACCCACTGTTAAAATAAAAAACTGATTGGGGCATGGTGGCTCACACCTGTAATACCAGCACTTTGGGAGGCTGGAGTGGGAGGATCACTTGAGCCCAGGAGTTCAAGGCCAGCCCGGGCAACAAAGTGAGAACCTATCTCTACAAAAAATGGGAAAAATTGTAGCAGAGAGGGGCTAAATACAGTTAAAACTATTCCTTTATTTATTTATTTTTTAAATTTTTTTTTTAGTTGGAATCTCACTCTGTAGCCCAGACTGGAGCGCAGTGGCCACTCCTGGCCACCGCAGCCTCGACCTGCTGGGCTCTGGCGATCCTTCCGCCTCAGCCTTCCAAG
>NW_007260315.1:632827-634852 GCF_000164805.1 Carlito syrichta
GCCGGAGCCCGGCAGGTCGAGGCTGCGGTGGCTGGGAGCAGCCACTGCGCTCCAGTCTGGTGACAGAGTGAGACTCCAACAACAACAACAAAAAAAATAAACCAGCAAGTTCTGTTAGGGCATGGATAGGAGGAGGGTGGATGGATGGAGGGGGAGAGGCACAGGGAGGCACAGCACTGCCGGAGCCGGTGTGCCAGGGTGCACGCTGGCACCTCAGAGATCCGAGTAAATGCAAAGAATTGCAACACACAGAGGTGAGAGAGGAAAAGATTTATTTAAGAAAAGTTTGCGGCCAGTTCTTGCAACCAGTGGATTGCTGAATCTCTCATTCTAAGCCTGTATGAAGCCTGTTTCTGCTTTCCATGAACTGTGCATGTTTTCTCCCTTGCCTTTTTTCTCTTCTTTTTGATCCTAGGCTCATCTTCCTTATTTTCCTTACCTGTTTTCCTTTGCTAAGCTTCTTTTCTCTTCACCCTTTATCTCTTTGTCTTGTTTCCCTTCTCTGTAGGCCCCTCCTTCTTTCCTACGGAGAAACTAAAAACAAGCCTAAAGTTCTATGCACATGGGTAAGTATTTGAAAGGAGTATTTTTTTTGGCGGGGGGTTCCCTGGAGCTCTCATTACTGATTAACTTCTTAGAAAAGGAAATGCTGAAACCTTTATTTCTCCAGAAACGTAACAGTGTGGGTGGTTCTGGTGTGGGCAGGAAGAGAGAGAGAGAATCAGACTTAAGTTGTCCTGAAGGAGGTGGGGGGAGACTCCATGAACCAAACTCAGAAGTAAAGCCTAAATAGATTACCCAACTTTTTTTTTTTTAAGTTTTTTCCCAAATATAGCAACTGGAAATTTGAACTGGGCTTTTCTTGTTAATTAAGGGTTTAGAATAGACGTAGATACAGGTGGTATTTTGGTTGGTAGTACGTGGTGATTATCATTGTTGCCATAGTTACCCGAAAAGTGTTCAACAGAATATCACTTCATGTTGGAACTTCAAATAAAGACTGTAAAAGTTCTATGCTCCTCATATACCTTTTACTTAAAGGAAAAGAAAAAAGAAAAATTTGCTCCCCACAGACAGGGAGCGGGCCTACACTCTAGGCGAATGTGGCGCCGTAGCCCCCCAAAGCCCTGGCTTAAATCCTTTTCCTTGGAGATGTTGCAATCAGGTAGACATGACTGCCATGACTTCCTTATGGACCACCTGCGGATGTCTTGGAGAATCTGTGACACAGAGACCCACTAATGTCCGCCCACATTGTCATAGCCCCTAGAGAAGGACGTGACAAGGATTCTAATGCTCCTGCACCTTCCCAAACGACATTCCTTAGAGCTAATGGAGGGTGCATTTCCCCTTATCTCCTAGGCATTCCCAGTGGGTAGCTTCTGGGGATCCTTGGCTTCCCTGTAGATAGCGTCCAATTTACTGGAACATGGAATCCCCACCTGCTTCCCCTCTGAGCGGTCATAACTTTTGTAATTGCAAGTTTCGTGACTTCTACAATCCTTGCCCAATGCCTTGTAAATTCCCTTTACTCTAGGAAGTTTGATCGCCGCTATGAGGTATCTCCGATACCAGGCACCGGGAAGTCTGTTTCTGAAAAGACAAAGTTGGCAAAGTTAATTTCACCTAAAGTGTGCATTTCTCCAAAAGCCTAGCTTCTCCTTTCTCATCATTGTGACGTCAGGGTTTAAGAACAAGATGAAAAATGGCTTCACACTCTCGGTCTGTCCTTTCAAGCTCCGAACCTGCTAGAACCTGCTAGGCAAGAAAGTGAGAAAACCAAATAACCACAAGCTGCTTTCCTGGAAGTGCAAGGTAGTAATCGATTCACAACCTTACCCTCCCCTCCATCCTTTCTTTGTGAAGTTATGGATTTACAACCCCTGCTCGGCATGTATATCCTGGAAACAATTTGTTCTTTGAAAATCTGGTTGTAGCCGGGCTTGGTGGCTCAGCCTGTAATCCCGTGCCTTTGGGAGGCTGAGGTGAGTGGATTGCCTGAGCCTGTGGGTTCGAGACCCGCCT
>NW_007260315.1:636089-637018 GCF_000164805.1 Carlito syrichta
GAACCCGCGGGCTCAGGCCATCCACTCACCTCAGCCTCCCAAAGGCGCGAGATTACAGGCTGAGCCACCAAGCCCGGCTATTTTTATTTTTTTTGAGTTGGAGTCTCACTCTCTCGCCCAGGTTGGAGTGCCATGGCCACCCCAACTTCAGCCTGCTGGGCTCCAGTGTACCTTCCGCCTCGGCCTTCCAAGTAGCCAGAACTACAGGCGCGCACTGCCATGCCCGGCTAATTCTTTATGATCGTAGAGATGAGGTCTCGCCAAGTTGCCTGGGCTGGCCTCAAACCCACGGGTTCAGGCAGTCCACTGGCTTCGGCCTCCCCAAGTGCTGGGAGGACAGGCTGAGCCACTGAGCCCGGCCACCTCCTTTATTGGTTAAGAGATTTTTTCCCCCCGGAGCTGGCGTCCCACCCTGTGGCCCAGGCTGGAGTGCAGTCGCGTGCTCATGGCCCCACCAGCTGGTCCCAGGCGATTCTGCCGCCTCAGCCTTCCAAGTCGCTGGAACCACGGGCATGCACCACCGTGCCGGGCTAATTTCTCTCGATTTATTGCCGAGATGAGGGCTCGCCCAGTTGCCCAGGCCGTTCTCGAAGCCGTGGGCCCGGGCAGTCCCCTCCCCTCGGCCTACGAAAGTGCTGGGGGGACAGGCTTGAGCTACGGCGCCGGGCTGAGAGATGTCACAGGGGTGCCACACGTGACACAAAACAACCCTTATTACACAGGGCCGTAAATCCCCACCTGTGAAGCCCTGCCAGGCGTCCCCTCCCGGCCTCTTAGGAACTCGGATCGGAGGTAAGTCCTTAAGCGTTCGGCAGATTGCGGAGTCCGCGGGAACGTGGGCAAGAGCTAAGCCCAAGGGCCCGGCAGGCCCCGGGCTCGCCCGCCGCCCGCACGACCCGGGCGGCGCCTGCGGGAGAGGGAGGGCCCGG
>NW_007260316.1:0-847 GCF_000164805.1 Carlito syrichta
CACTGGAAGTGGTGGTGGCGAGTCCAGGTGCTGAATGGTAGCTGCTCTCTGCAGCTTCCTCTCCAGGCAGACCTTCCTGGTTTAAGAAAATGGCACTCAATCCTTGCAGCGAAGTGCCCTAGAGTCCCAATGGCAACGATGATGGTCTGTCTCTGGGGGGAGCTCCTGCCATCTGCTCCCCAGTCTCCACTCAGTCAGACACTTGTGCACCTAGTTACAATCCCAACCATATGTTCTGTTGTCCTTGCAAACACTCACGCAGATTCGTGTACTCACACCAGTTCCACTGTCATTTTCCTATAACTCTTAATTTCTTCACACTCTTGTCAACTCGTGTTATTTTTTTATTGATTTTAGTATAGCAAATCTACTGTGAATTAAGAGGTATCTCTTTGTGGTATTAATTTGCATTTTGAAACATCATGACTAATGAGGGTATGGTCCTTTGGTGTGCTTATTGGTAAGACGTGTATTAAAATCTTTTGTCAATTGTTATTTTGGGTTTTTAGTCTTTCTGTTGTTGAGCTGTAAACGTTGTTTATATATTTTGGATAATAGACTCTAGTCAGGTATATAATGTGCGGATTTTTCCTTTAATTTTCTGAATTGTTGTCACATAGTAAGAATTACATATGTGATCTCTGCCCCAGTGTCCTGGGATATGATCTCTATGTCTTTGGCATCCGTGTAGTGATTGTCTTTTTTTTTTTGTATTCTTTTGAGGTGACAGCTGGATGGGGTACCTGAAAGCCTAGAGGCTGATGCCAGGGGAACAAACCTTGTGATTAGAGTTGGAACTTTTAACCTTCCCATGGCCGCAGATTTATCGCTCATACCTATGAAATGA
>NW_007260316.1:867-1648 GCF_000164805.1 Carlito syrichta
ATCTCCAGGTAGAGTCCGAATTGGATTCTATTACAGGACACCCAGCTGGTGCTGGAGAATGGGTTTGTTGGGGAAATGCCCACGGATCAGGTCACAGATGTAGTCTGTGTTGAGTGTTAACAGGACAGTAGAAGAAACCAGTTTTTTGTTTTTTTCCAATCACAACAATTTTGTCTTCAAAATTTTTGCTGCACAATAGTTTTCCATTTTGAGGAAATCTGTGTATTTATTTTTCCTTTTGTTGCTTGAGTGTTGCTTGCTCATGATTGAGTTTACAAGTACAATGTTGAATAGAGTGGTAAAGTGTTCATTCATGAGGCATTCCTGATCATAGGAGTAAACCACTCATTAAGAACAATTGAGTGTGTTTGCTGTGGGTTTTGCAGAAATGCTGTTTATTATGTTGAAGAAATTCCCTCATATTTCTATGTCTGTGGGTGTTTTATTTTGAAATGGTGTTGAATTTTGTTTAAAGTTCTTTCTGCATCAATGGAGATGATCTTGTGGTGTTTCTCCTTCCTTTTATCAATGTGAGGTATTACCTGGATAACATTTTTAGGTTGCACTTTTTTGGGACAAAGAAGTCATGTTTGTAATGTTTGATTGTTTTTTATACTTTGATTTTTACCGTTTTAATGATGTGTTTTAACGGCCATGTGACATTTAATTTCCCTTTTCCCAGTTCAGAGTTAGGTATACAGATGTTCATTATGTAGGTACACTTGTTGATGAGGTGTGCTCTCTCTCCCCTGGCAGTTTCCCACTACTGCCAATCCCAACC
>NW_007260316.1:1668-6649 GCF_000164805.1 Carlito syrichta
AATAATTTAAAATTAATAAGAAGCTTTGAAATAAGATATCATTGATCAAACTCCTACCAAGAGGAAAACACTTTGCTGTCATTACTGCTCTTATTCTGTCAAAGACAGCATTATTATCACTAATCTTGAGATAAGAAAACAGGATCTTATGGTCAACTAAGTCACCCTAGATGGCACCTTCTAAGGCTAACTGGGGCATAGAGCAGTCTCACCTGTGATGTATTCAGAAGGCAACTTTATTTTTGCTTCCTTCTGTCTCTTTACAATGTGTTCAATAAGATGAAAAGTCAGGCAGACTAAAGACTTTCCAAAAAAATCTCTGAGGAAATTAAAACATAGCCAGTTCATAGTCACAATTTGGAATTTGTGTCTAATTGCTTCACTACTGCCAATCCCAACCCACCCCTGACTGTTTCCTACTATTGCCAATCCATTTATTATAATATTATGATAATTGTTCAAGGTTCACTTGTGAGTGAGAAAATGTGGTACTCAGTTCTTCATTTCTGTGATAGATCACTCAGTATTACTCCATCAAAGTTGCTGCCAATTTCATAATTTAGTCTTTCTTTATGGCTGTGCAATATTCCATTTTTTTCAGTACCACTTTTTTTTCCAGTCATATTTAATGGGCAGCATGGTGGCCTCCCTGATTTTGCTATTGTGAATAATGCTGCAAAACATGTGTGTGTAAATCTCTTTATTTTTTTTTTGTGTTGGAGTTTCACTCAGTCACCCAGACTGGAGTGCAGTGGCCACTCCCAGCAACCACAGCCTCGCCTGCTGGGCTCCGGTGATCCTTCCAGCTCAGCTTTCCAAGTAGCCAGAATTATAGGCGCGTGCTACCACACCTGGCTAATTTTTTGATTTATTGTAGAGATGAGGTCTTGCTGCCCAGGTGGGTCTCAAACCCGCGGGCTCAGGCAATCCACTCACCTCAGCCTCCCAAAGGCACGGGATTACAGGCTGAGCCACCGAGCCCGGCTAGATCTCTTTTTCAGAGAGTGATTTCAGTTCCTTTGGGTATATATACAGTAGGGGGATTGCAGGTTGTATGGAAGGTCTACTTTCAGATTTTTTTAGAAATCGCCACACTGTTTTCCACAGAGGTTGTACTAGTTTACACTCCCACCAACAGTGCTGTTTAATCCTTTTAATATGCCATTGGTTTCAATTTCCTATTATTTTATGGAGGATTATATGTCTATATTTATGTAAGGCTTATTGTTCTGTAATTTTCAGTCCTGGTGAAGTCATGTCTTTGATTTGGGATTGCGGATGGCTAGGGTATAAATAGGGATGGTATTTAGGAAGATAAAGTGTTAGGGTATTCTGCATTAGAGGGTATGAGTTTGTGTGTTAGAGTTGCAAATTAAAAATTGGAGTATACAGGCTAGAAACTAGGGCTTTAGCATAGGAGGCTGAGAGCAATGGGTACAAGAATAGAAAGGGGATTAGCCTTCTTGTTAGGGTTAAGTTAGGGTGAAGTGAGGCATTAAGTTAGGGGTGAGGGACTAGGTTTAAAGGTGGAGTTAGAGTTAAAGTAAGTTTTGGTCGGTGAGATTTGAGTCAAGGTCTCAGTCAAGGTAAAACCTAAGGGTCAGGATCAGTGTACAACATGGAGTTAGGAGTAAATAGTAAGTACAAGGTTAAGGTTAGGGTCAGTATAAGAAGTTAGAGTTAGTGGTTATAGGGTTAGAATTAGGTTTTAGGATTAGGGTTAGGGTTAAATGTAGGGTTTAGAGGTTAGGGGTTAGAAAATATGGGCCTTGTATTAATGGTTATGGGTTAGGTTTTGGGGTAAGTTGTGGGTTATGGTTAGAGTTTAGAGATTCGAAATTAGGATTTAAGTTTAAGGGTTTATGGTTAGGGTTTTGGTTTACAGTTTACTTTTTAGGGTTGAGGGTTATGGTTTAGGGTTAGAGTTTAGAGTTTAAGGCTTGGAATTTGTTGTTAGTGTTTAAGATTAGGATTTAAGGTTTAGGTTTAGAGTTTGGGTTAAGATAAGGGTTAGCTGCTGTGATTAGGACTTTAGTGTAATGGTCAGTGATTTAGGGTTAGAGTTAAAGTTTAAGTGGTAGGGTTAGGGGTTAAGATTTGAGATTAGTATTAGGCTTTAGGGTTTGTGGTTTAAAGTTTAAAGTTTAGGGTTAGTGCTAGGTGTTTAGGCCTAGAATTATGGTTTATGTTCTAGGTTTCAGGTTGGAATAGGAGTAAGGGTTTTTCTTTCTTTTTGAACTGATGCTTTTCTAACAGAATAAGGGCTAACATCAGGGTTAGGGATAAGTTTTAGAGTTAGGTTTAGGATTAGGTTTTTTTATAAGCTATTAGCAGTTAGTGGTTATGGCTAGGGATTAGGGTTAAGTTTAGGGTTTAGCGATTAGCACTGGTGTTAGGGTGGAGTTGGGTCCAGGTTGGTCAAGGGTCAAGGTCTAGAACCAAGATAAACTTCGGGGGTACAGTTGGGGTAAGGGTTGGGCTTGTAGTTTTTTTGTGCCAATGCTCTCAATGTGTTATGTCTTTCCAATTATAACCCTTTAGAATCAATCATTTTAACCACTTATAAGTGTAACTAACTTTAATTCTTGTTTCATCAAGGCAGTACTTTCTGTCTATGGAATTGCAGGTGTTCATGCTGATGCTTGTTTGCACATACACGGTATGTACTGACAACTGGGAACTCCTTACACACCTATAGCAGTCACTGGTGATGATCTAAAAGTTTGGGGTACTTCAGCCTGAGAGGATATTTTGCTTTACAAAGTCTATGTTGATCTCTTGATGCTGAAAACATCTTTCCTGGGGTTTCTGTACATCCTCAGAACAGGGGTTGGCCTTGTTTGGTGAATCTCAGGGTAAGGCTGGTCCTTGTTATCTATTTTACATCGTGTCACTTCTGTTCTATATTTTTGGGTGTAACAGCAAGGGAAGAATGACTGGAGGAGAGATCCTACTCAGGAAGGTTGCTCTGAAACACCCTGAAGAACCCTGGGTCTTGGGTTTAAAATTCGGAGCCACTGATTTCGGTCCCTGGTGAGGCAGGGAAGTGGCAGAGGTCAACTCAGTGCGCAAGTGTGTATCTGGTTAAGCTTCCAGGTCCTGTGGATTCTGAATCCATTTCTGCTATTATGTCACCAGATGCATTGAAAGACAAGGCTTAAAGTGCTGATTTCTACCTTGTGACATTATTTTAATAAGAAATGGTTTAACTGTGCCCTAGATGGGATGGCAGACCCCGAATAGGCAGAAAGACCATCTTGTGTGTAGAGTTTGTGGGGAGGTGAGATCTTTACTGCACAACTGTGGCTGCAGGGCTGAAAGCCCAAAAGGGAATCTGACAGGCAGCTGCCAAGACTCCTCCAGTGTAAAGGTGGACATGTTTTATGTTCCTATTGGGTCTTGTCAATCTGAATGGCATTTGGGAGTTATAATTAAATCAAAATTGTCTCCCAACCAAGAAATCCCTCCCCAAAGGTAAAAGACAGATAAAACTCTCTCATAACACAATAAAACAGAATGAAATGCGCATCAGAGCAAAACATGAAAGGATTGCAAAGACTGGGGATATTCCAGCTTTATTTATTCATGTTTTATTTTTATTATGTATATATATATACTTTAAACGTAGGGTACAATTCAGGGTTAGGTATACCAATGTTCATTATGCATGTACCCTTGTTGATGAGATGTGCTCCCCAACATCTTGCAGATTCTACTACTGCTAAACCAGCCCCTCCCTTCCCCTGGCAATTTACTTCTACTGCCAATCTTTTCCTTACAGAATTACAATAATTGTTCAAGGTCCACTTACATGAAATCATGTGGTCCTCAGTTCGTTTCTGTGATGGGTCACTCAGTATTGTACATTCTAAATACATCCAGGTTACTGAGAAGTTCATGATTTTATCCTTCTTTATGACTCTATAATATTCCACTGTATATATGTGCCACATTAAAAAAAACCAGTTCTCTTTGTTTGGGCATCATGGGTGGTTCCATGTTTTTTCTATTGTGAACAATGCTGCAATATATATATGTGTGTGAGTACCGTTTTCAAAGAGTGATTTGAGTTCATCCAGGTATATTACCAGTAGGGGGGTGCTGGGTCATATGGAAGGTAGATTTTTAGTTCTTTGAGGAATCACCAAACTGTTTTCCACAGAGGTGGTATTAGTTTACACTCCCACCAATAATGTAGACGTATTCCCTTTTTGCTGCATCCTCTCCAGCATCTGTTGTTTTCTGAGTTACTGATGATGACAATCCTGACTGGAGTTAGGTGGTATTTCAGTGTGGATTCAATTTGCATTTCTTGGATGACTAGTGAGTCTGAGCATTTTTTCATGTATCTGTTTCCTGCTAGAATGTCTTCTTTTGAGAAGTATCTATTCATATCTTTTGCCCACTTTGTAATGGGGTTGTTTTTTTTTTCTTTTCATATGCCAACCTTTTATATAACCAAGCAGATTCAACTCATGACATACATGTTCTTAAGATTAATAATAATTGTTCACAAGTGAGAAGACTTGACAGTGCCTTTTGTCCTACAGAGCTTGTCCTAAATCCAGAAGGTAATCAGGGAGACGTCTGCATTTGCTAATTGACTTCATTCAAAGGAAAAGTAAGCACACCTTATTGGGAGAAAGTAGTTTTTCTGTTTGGAGCCTGATGCCTATGAAAGTAAGATCTCAACCTCCCACAAAAACTGTAATATAGAACAATACCTTCTTTGATATTTACTTTTCTAATACATGGTCTCAAGGTCCTTGAAGAAGACATTCCTGAGTCAAAAAGACTGAAACAGGGTCATTTAACTCTTTTAAATATTTACATATGTTTCAAAAAGACTGAGAAATAACCTAGAGCAAAGTTTTGTAATTTAAATCTTTTAATAATAGGGAGAAGGGAATGAAATCTCTGATCTTATTTTGAAGTGGGATCATTCAGACTCCTACATCTAATTTGCATTTCCTCTTACCCC
>NW_007260316.1:6669-7895 GCF_000164805.1 Carlito syrichta
TTGAGGCTGCGGTAGCCAGGAGCGGCCACTGCACTCCAGTCTGGGCGACAGAGTGAGACTCCAACTCAAACAAACAAACAAACAAACAAAAAAACCCCGGCAATATAGGACAATACCTTCTTTGATATTGACCTTTCTAATACATGGTCTCCAGGTCCTGGAAAAAGACATTCCTGAGTCAAAAAGACTGAAACAGGGTCATTTAACTCTTTTAAATATTTACATATGTTTCAAAAAGACTGAGAAATAACCTAGAGCAAAGTTTTGTAATTTAAATCTTTTAATAATAGGGAGAAGGGAATGAAATCTCTGATCTTATTTTGAAGTGGGATCATTCAGATTCTTACTTCTAATTTGCATTTCCTCTTAACCCAGTTAGGTCTAAAGTCCTGGTGTTAAACTCCTAGACATATGAATTCTGATAGTTGCTCAACTCCAGTACTTTGAGAGGCAGCCTTGGACACACTGTGTGCGCATGAAAGAGAGTTCATGGAGAAGTAAAAGGTAAAAGAGGGGGAAATTTGTTCAAGTACGCATGAGTGGGACAGGGTAGAACTTGTGGTATGAACTGGTTTGTGCTACATATACTGGCCCAGGCAAGCTGTGCTCTGGCTCATTCCTGTATTTCTGTGGGAAAATGAGATTATAATTGAGTGGTCTAGAATCCTAGGCTGGTGAAAAGAACAGGTTGCTGCTGTAGATTCAGGGTCTAGGAGTGAGAATAAGGCAGACATTCTTGAATCTCCTTGTGAGTTTTGGTGGGAATTCCAGAAGCATTCCAGGAGTGCTTTGGGTGGGATTTCTGAGAGTGGAGGCTTGCCCTGAAAGGGTTGTGGCCTCATAACTGCTACTTTGCAGGTGCTTGAGTGGGTGGGAATCATATGGCTCCAGGAGAGTGAAGGAAGGGGGTTTGCCCTCAGAGCTCTTTTTTTCTGTGTCATCAGTTCCTGCTGATTGCAGCAGGTAGGAGATGTCGAATCTCAGGCAACCTGCCATGTGATGCACTGTCTGCAGGAGAACAGAGACTTTCTTCTCCAAGAGACCCACAGTCTCCCTCCAGGCTCTCACTGTTTCCTCTGTCTCAGTAATGTAGTTCACCAGAGGCATTTGGTCTGAGACTCAGAAACCTGGGTGTGCTGGGCTCGGTGGCTTAGCCTGTAATCCTGCGCCTTTGGGAGGCTGAGGTGAGTGAACTGCCTGAACCCACGGGTTTGAGACCCCCCTGG
>NW_007260317.1:0-964 GCF_000164805.1 Carlito syrichta
GGGGCCAGGGCCCCTCCGGTGTCCCCAGGCTCCAGGCGGCTCCCAGTGCTGCCCCGCCTTGGGTGGCTCGAGTCAGGTGTCTCCCTGAGCCTCAGCCGGGACACCTGTGCCATGAGGAGGAGGCACCGGCGTGCCCTGAGGCGACCACTGATGGCGCCTAGGCGGGTGGGCAGGTCTGCTAGCTGGCTTGTGGCTGACGTCCCCTCAGCTCGGAGGAGGTCTTGGCGGGGGAGAGGGACAGTCCTAGGCCAGCGGCGCCCCCCTCTCCAAGGGACCATCCTGGGGGCAGGGTGGGCTTCATGCTGCGGGGCCCTGGGCTTTCTCTGGGCCAGGGCACTCCCTTCCATGAAGGCTGTGGGAGGCCGGTGGCGAACGGGAGTCCCATGCCGGGAGGGCCCCTCCTCTCCGCCTTCCTGCCCCGACAGCGCAGCCCGGAACTCCCACTCCCTCCCAACTTGCCTTCTCCCCGTTCCCCACGCCCAGCCTTCACCTCAGTTCCCCACACCTTTGCCAGCACTGTTCCTTCTACAGGGAGTACCTCCCCCTCCACCACAGGCTGTTAAACTCCTACACATCCTGCGACACCCGCTCAGCCGGCACCTCCTCCATGAAGCCCTCTCACAAAGCCTTCCCAGCGCCGTGTTGGCTTCTGGACTCCACAATCCATCTCCTCTGTCAGAGCAGGAAGCAGCCAACTGATGACCACATCTCTGCCACCACCCCCAGGAGTCAGGATCCTCCAAAAAATGGCTACTTTCCCACAGGAAGGAGAAGGGGGTGAAGGAGGGAAGGAAGGCGGGGAAGAGGGAAGTGAGGATAATAACATTACATTTAAAAATACGCGTTGGACACTTGTCTCCATTTCACAGATGAGAAGGTGAGGCCCGGAGAAGTCGAGAAGCTTGCCCCGGCAGGACTGGAATCCAGGCCACCAGGCCCGCAGCTGGCTCTCAAAACCGCAAGA
>NW_007260317.1:2332-6235 GCF_000164805.1 Carlito syrichta
TCAGCCAAGTGAGCCCCGCGGCCTGAGCCCCAGCCCTCGTCCCGGCCTCTCTCCCCCCGCCCCGGTCCTGCCGGAGGCCTCCGCGATCCCGTCTGCAAAATGGGCACAGGGCCCCAGCCTCCCCGCGCCTGCCTCGGCCGGCCTGGTTCCCGCCTGGCCCCCACCTGCCTGGGCGCCTTCCCAAGGCTCATTGGTGCAGCAAGGCTTTGCTGATCTTCTCCCAGGTGCTAGGAGGTGCCGGCATGCTGGACGCTGGGGGGCTTCCCAGTCTGCTGGGGGAGGCAGATGCGCCCACAGACCCTGCCACCCCCCGGGTGGGATAGGGCCGGCGGCGCGGAGGGCCGTTCCCGTCCTGGGTGATGGCCAGGTCACTCGGACCCTGCTTCCGGGGACCGGGGACCTGCCGTCCACCCCCGGCCACCCGTGTCCCTGATGTCCCCCCAGTGCCCCTGCCCCGCCCCAGCTGGGCCCAAAACATTCCCTGAGATGAATCAGCAGGAAGGAATGCTCCCAGCCGTGGGTCACGGCAGCGCGGCCAGCTCCTCCCCCAGGGACAACACGGCTGCCGTGGACTGGGTGCCAGGTAGGCCAGAGCCCCCTCCCGGAGCCGCCAGCTCTCAGGCTGAGCCAGGAGCAACACCGAGACTCGGAAATGCGCCCCGCCTGCTGCCGATCGCCCGCCGGCCGCCTGCCAGGGGCCGAAAATACCCTGCAGCCCCGAGGCTGGCCCGGCAGCGCCCAGGGAATGAATGGCATCGTCGGAAGTCCTGGGACGTGCCAGGTTCTGGACAGAGGCCGAGATCGGGAGCAGTGGAGGTGGGGATGTCCCAGGGGTCCGTTGTGAGCCCCACCTTGAGGAGCGAGGGGGCCGGTCCCAGCCCCGGCCACGGCTTATTCGTGGGGGGTCTCAGCTGAGTTCCCGGCCCCTTCTCCTCATCCTTAAACGGGATCACGGTGGGAGTCAGATGGGACAGTTGGGTTCTTCTCCACCAGCTTTGACGGATTGAGGCCACCGCTTCCTCCTGCATGCCTGGCCCTGGATGACCCCTTTCGACCTGGACACACAGGGCCGCGTCCGCCTCGCTCTGGGGCCACGACCTTCGTGTCTGTCTCTAAACCCAGATTCTCCCGCAGGGCCTGGCACGTGGCAAGGGCTCTCTGAGCGCTCGGGGCCTGAACATCCCGCCCGGCGTGGGCCGAAAGAGATACAGGCAAGCCAGAGGGGATCCCTGCCCTCGAGGAGTCTGTAGAGTAGCCGGCGAGACAGACTCCCAGCCAAGCCTCAGGACAGGGCATGTCACAACGCCAGCAGGTGTCAAAAACCCCATGGATGGCACTTTCATCACCCCATCTTACAGACCATGAAATCGGGACACAGGGGGTTAAGTGACTTGGCCACCGCCACACCGCTCTCGTGTGCAAAGGGTAGCACGTGGTAAACAGAGCAGCAGAAGCAGGGATGTCTGAGGACCGAAGGCTTCCTGGAGGAGGTGCCTGGAAGGAGGAACCCGGTTCACTGGGTTGGGTGGTGGGAAAGTGGAGTGGCTGAAGATGATGCTTTGTGAGGCCCTGGGACCCTGGAGCTGCCCAGGCGTCAGGAGTCACCTCTGCCAGTTCCCAAGGCCTGGGAAGAAGCGTCACACCTGGGGGGGTGCAAATTCTTCCCCACGGGTGCTGGGTGGCGCTTGCCTCCCAAGTGAGGAGGCCAGACTCTCCTGCAGAAAGCAGAGTCTTTCCAGGTCGCTGCACCGGGGTGACCTCGGGACCCTGGGGGAGCAGCCGGTGCCTCTGCCCCCGCTGGACAGATTGATTGATTGATTGATTTTTTGAGTTGAAGTCTCACTCTGTCGCCCAGGCTGGAGTCCAGTGGCACGCTCACGCCCACCCCAGCATTGACCTGGGCTCCGGCGATCCTTCCGCCTCAGCCTTCCAAGTAGCCGGAACTACAGGCGCGCACTACCATGCCCGGCAAATTTTTTTGTGATTTATTGTAGAGACGAAGTCTCACCATGTTGTCCAGGCTGGTCTCGAACCCACAGGCTTAGGCAATCCTTTTGCTTCGACCTCCCCAAATGCTGGGATTATAGGCTTGAGCCATTGTGCCTGGCCTTTATTTATTTATTTTTTTTGCAGAGACGAGGTCTTGCCATGTTGCCCAGGCTGGCCTCAAACCCGCGGGCGCAGGCAATTCACTCGCCTCGGCCTCCCAAAATGCTGCGATGACAGACTGAGCCACGCAGCCAGGCCAGACGTCTTTCTCCTCGGCAGCCTTCACGACTCTGCGCTAACCTCGCCTCCTGTGAGACTCCGTGTGCAGGAAGTTGTACCGCTTTGGTGCTGGGCCACTTGAGTTCTAGTTCCGGCTCGGTCTGACCCATGTGGCCTTGGGCAAGCCGTAGGCTCGGAGCCAGGGTCCTGCTCCTGCACCCGTGTGTCTCTGCATTCCTGCCGCTCTGCCGTCCAGGGCCTCGTGCCTGTGCTCTCGTTTCTCCAGGCATGGTGGCTCAGCCTGTCATCCCAGCACTTTGGGAGGCCAGGGTGAGAGGATTGCCTGAGCCCAGGGTTCGAGACCCGCCCGGGCAACTTGGTGATATCTTGTCTCTACAATAAACCCAAAAATTAGCCAGGCATGGTGGCGCACACCTGTGCTTCCAGCTACTTGGAAGGCTGAGGCGGAAGGATCGCCGGAGCCCAGCAGGTCCATGCTGGGGTGGCCGTGAGTGTACCAGTGTGCTCCAGCCTGGGCGATGGAGTGAGACTCCAACTCAGAGAGAGAGAGAGAGAAAGAGAGAAAGTAGGGCAATGGGGCAGAACAAGCCCTTCTGGCCAGGACAGGCCAATTCCTTCTTGAGAGTTGTTTCAGCAGTGCAAGATCTCCGTATGTTGCCCAGGCTGGTCTCGAACTCCTGGGCTCAAGTGATCCTCCTGCCTCAGCCTCCCATCAGAGGGTAGGAGCCCAGTGTAGGGGAGGGAGGGGGCGTCGCCCCGGGAGCAGAGAGATGAGAGTGGCTATCACAGGAGAGGCTAAATGGAGCCCCAGGAAGTCCTACTTGGTGGTGGCAACGCCAACCGCTCCCCCTCCCCTGCAAAGGCTTCAGAAACGTCTCCAGGACTCCCCCACGCTGGGGGCTGGGCAGACCCAGTCCAGCACCAGCAGGAGTCAAGGGCGGTCCTGAGCCATGTATCTACACACCTCGAAGACAGAAATCAGGGGAACTCATGCTGAGTGAAACGTGGTCCCTCCTCCCTTGACCAACACAACCCTGGAAGGTCAAGTTTGCACCAGGGCTGCTCACTTCTTGGCATTCTCTGGGGAGTGTGCTGGCACGGGTGTGTCTACCCCCAGCCTGAGCCCCGGTGCACCTCTGTGCCCGCTGACCTTCCCTCCATCCCCCACAGCAAGGGGCCTTCCGCTGTGCAAAAGCCTCGCAGAATCCTAGGCTCTGTGCGGTCGATCCACAGATGGCCCCGGGGACGCCCGTGCCTGGCACACGGAGGGAGGGTTGGAAGCAGGCTTGGGCCTCCCGGACAAGGAAGTCCTAGGCCTGAGTTTGGAAGCCGTGCGGAACCCAGTGGGCACAAAGCCTCGGCCCTGCCCTGTGGCCAGGCGTGGGGTTGACAAGGGCCACGGTGATGTCCTCTGGAGCGTGGAGGACCCAGCAGAGACCTAGGTCTCAGGACAACGTGGACGTGGGATGTGTGGATGAGGGGCAGGGACTGGGGCATGGGAGGGGGGCGTGGGGAAAAGCGAGGGGGTGCCTGTCCCTCAGCCTCCTCAGGGCCACACCCAGCGCTCTGAGAGCCGAAAGCGGAGAGAGGAACCCCCCTCCCCCGTGTGAGCTGGGGGCCCAGAGGGAGAGGACGCCGGCAGGGCGGACGAGGGAGCAGCGGGCTGGGGTCCAG
>NW_007260317.1:6378-30477 GCF_000164805.1 Carlito syrichta
AGGCTGAGGTGAGTGGATTGTATGAGCCCGCGGGTTCGAGACCCACCTGGGCAGCGAGACCTCATCTTTACAATAAATCAAAAAATCAGCCGGGCGTGGTAGCGCGCACCTGTAGTTCCATCCTTGGAAGGCTGAGGCGGAAGGATCGCCGGAGCCCAGCAGGTCGAGGCTACGGAGGCCGGGAGCGCCCACTGCACTCCAGTCTGGGCGACAGAGTGAGACTCCGACTCAAAAAAAAAAAAAAGAATACCTCCCTCTCCCTCCCACTCCTTTGTCCAGCACCACCTGCAACAGCCCCTTCTTTCCAACCCCCTTTCTCTGTCTCAGCAGCTCAGCAGGCGAGCAGGGCTTGGGTGTGCGTCCCTTCAGGAAAATTAAAGCCATCCCTTCTGGGGGAAGGCGGCAGAATGGATGCCCCGTGCCACAGCCTCGCCGCCCGAGGTCCCGGCAGGCGTGCCCACAAGTCTCGCTGACCTCATTTGCCAGTAACGGAATGCCGTTTTCTTCAACCGACACCAGCAAGTTAAATTAAAAGGCATTTCTTATTCCGTGCTGTCTGCCTGGGTCCCTTAAAGCAATGGATACAGTGACTGTGTCGCCTTTCTCACGGAGGACGAGGCCTGGTGGGCTAGCCTGGGAACCTCCTGCCTGCATGATGTCTCCCTAGCCCAGGCTCTTGCCTCGTCTTGGCCCCTTTGGGAAGGTCATCAGCTATTTGGGTGTGAGGGGCCATGCCAGCCCTGGGTCCACTGTGTGTGAGTTGTCTCTGGAATGGTCTGAGACAGCGCGAAATACGAATTCAGGAACGGAGTCGTTGATCACAGAGTGGTGGCCGGGTGCGGGGGCTCAAGCACTTTGGGAGACCGAGGTGAGAGGACTGCCTGAGTCCAGGGGTTAGAGAATAGCTCGGGCAATTTGGCGAGATCGCATCTCTACAATAACTCAAAAATTAGCCGGTCGTGGTAGCACGTGCCTGTAGTTCTGGCTACTCGGAAGGCTGAGGCAGAAGGCTCGCCAGAGCCCAGCAGGTGGACGCTGGGGTGGCCGTGAGCATGCCACGGCACTCCAGCCTGGGCGATGGAGTAAGACTCCAACTCAAAAAATTAAAATAAAATAAAATAAAATAAAAGAGTGGCGCACGGGACCTTGACGCAGGCACCTTCACTTCAGTCTTGGGTCCTCTTGCACTTGATTTTTCTTTTAAAAAAGTGTTTGTTTATTTATTGAGACAGGGTCTCCATATGTTGCCCAGGCTGGTCTCGAACTCCTGGGCTCAAGCGATCCTCCTGCCTCGGCCTCCAAAAGTGCTGGTCTTTGGGGTGAGCCACTGCACCCGCCACATTTGAGTGTTTGGTGTGGAGCTATGTGACCATCTCAGAGACCCTTTGTGGGGAGTTGATTTGACCTCCCCAGCAAGAGGGTACAATCACTCAGCTCAGCTTCCAGGAACCAGGAGGAGGGCCGTGAGGAGCCCGCCTGGTGGAGAGCTCCCCTGGCCTGGCTTGGAGGGCAGGGACGGGTGGGACCTGCTGGGACAGAGGCCCGGGGTGGGCGCGGGGAGGAGGAATCCCCAGATGAGGTAGGAGTGAAGCCAAAGTCAGAGCCAGGAGTGAGATACCGAGCCCTTGGCATCAAAGGGTGGTAAGCGATCAAGTCAGTTCCGAGGGCGCAGGGGAGACAGACAAGCCCCGTCAGAGGCAGGGCTGAGTCCCAGGGGTCTGCCGAGACCCCACCAGACAGAGCAGGATGCAGGCAGCCCCCTTCTGGCCCAGCGGCCCTCCACAGGTGGCCCTTTGCCTGCAAGTCAGCACGACTGGGAACATGTCAGAAACGCCGATTCTCAGGTCCTACCCGGCACCACGGACCAGGCGCTCCAGGGATGGCCCCAGCGCCTGTGTTCCAGCAAGTCCTGCAGGCCGTCCCGATGCCTGCAGCCGTCTGAGAGCCACTTCTGCAGGTCACACCCTGGACAGTGTTTGGTCTGACGGTCCCAGCTCCGCAGGTGGCATTCTCCCTGGACTCTCGGACCTGTCTGGCGGGGGCCGGCTCTCATGGGGCCTCTTGCTTTTTCTTCTGCAGACAGCGGGCTGAGTCTCTGGGAATTCTACATTCCAGGATTCCCAGGTGGATTTCAGTCTCTTCATGGTGGGTGAGAGGGCCGCGTCTTCTGTCCTTTTAGAGTTCTACGAAGATCTGCCCGTCCCCAAAGAACCCTACCTGTGGTGGCAGTGGTGGGGAGTCCTCAGCTCTGTCCTCAGGGGTCCCACTTTTGCTGGGCCAGGCCAGCATCTGGGCAGAATCTTCCCCCGTGTTGGAACTTTTGGCATCTATTGAACACCACAAAACCTGAGCTCTTCCTGGAGACCCGGTGGCCAACAGGTGCCACTGACGCCCAGGTCTGGGGGGCAGAAGGGCTCCAGAGCCAGTTCCAAATGCTTTTTCCTTCCCTTTGGAGTTGGTTCTGGCTTTCATAATTCACAGTGAATCCAGAATTGCGGGCATGATACCTAGTTATGGGCCATTCTGGATACATCATTCTTTTACTTTTCTTTTTTTTTTGGAGATGGAATCTCACTCCGTCACCCAGGCTGGAGTGCAGTGGCACACTCATGGCCACCCCAGGGTCGCACTGCTGGGCTCTAGTGATCCTTCCGCCTCAGCCTTCCAAGTTGCTGGAACTACAGGCGTTCCAGCACCACGCCCGGTTAATTTTTCTTTTTCTTTTTTTTAATTGTAGTGATGAGGTCTTGCCATGTTGCCCGGGCTGGTCTCGAACCCACAGGCTCAGGCAGTCCACTTTCTATGGCCTCCCAATGTGCTGGATTACAGGCTGAGCCACCGATCCCGGTCTTTTTTCTTTCTTTCTTTCTTTTTTTTTTTGAGTTGGAGTCTCACCCTCTTGCCCAGGCTGGAATGCAGTGGCATGCTCACAGCCACCGCAGCCTCGACCTGCTGGACTCAGGCAATCCTTCCGCCTCAGCCTTCCAAGTAGCTGGAACTATAGATGCGTGTCACTATACCCAGCTGATTTACGGTAGCGGTGAGGTCTCACCATGTTGCTCAGGCTTGTTTCAGACTCCTGGGCTTAGGCAATCCTCTCATCTCCACCTCCCAAAGTGCTGGGCTGACAGGCGTGAGTCACCATGTCCGACTAGGATACACCATTCTTAGTCATAGACCATTCTGGAAACTTCTTTGTGGCCCAAGAAGAGTTAAGTAGCTGCAAGGCTGTTCATTTGTTCACAAAGACAGCTGCTCAGAAAGGACACGAAAAACTTCATTTCCTATCCATGAACTGAAAACCGCTTTTCTTAGGACAGCCTGACCTCTAAGGTGTTGACTGAAATATACAGAGAAAACGTAGACAGATGATGTCTCCTTTTAGCACCGAGGACTGATGAACAAGGTGGCGGAGAAGGAATTCCGCCCAGACATCAGCAGGCACAGAACTTCCCGAGGAGAAATCGTTTCCCATCTTTGTTACCAGTTGATGAGCACAGGCTCTGTCTACCAGCACTCTTGGTATCGCTGTCGCCGTGGGGAGGTGGTGTGGCAGAAACTAGGGCCAAGCCGGGCTCGGTGGCTCAGCCTGTCATCCCGCACTTTGGGAGGCTGAGGTGAGTGGATTGCCTGAGCCCGCGGGTTCGAGACCCACTTGGGCAACTTGGCGAGACCTCATCTCTACAAAAAATCAAAAAATTAGCCGGGCATGGTAGCGCGCGCCTGTAGTTCCAGCTACTTGGAAGGCTGAGGCGGAAGGATCGCCGGAGCCCAGCAGGTCGAGGCTGCGGCGGCCGGGAGCGGCCACGGCCCTCCAGTCTGGGCGACAGAGTGAGACTCCACCTCAAAAAAACCCAAAAAACAAAAAACAAAAAACTAGGGGCAGCTCGCACCTCACGCCTTTGGTGGGCATTTGCACATCAAAGCTCGTAGGTGACTGAGTCTGCTTCAGGGTGGGGTGTTGTCCTGTATGAAGTCTTGGGCAGGACGCCACTGTATTTGTAGAGAGAGCATTTTTCTGGGGACTGGGAGACACAAAGAGGAAAAGACCCAGTTCCTGCCCTCGGTGTAAGTCATGGGTTACGTTCATGTTATTATACAAGTTGTATGAATTACTCAGCCAATGAGGCCAGGCGCCGTGGCTCACGCTCGTAATCCCAGCACTTTGGGAGGTAGAGACACCAGGATCTCTTGAGCCCCAGAGTTCAAGACCAGCCTGGGCGACCCAGTAAGACCTCGTCTCTACAAATATTTTTTAAAAGCAGCCAGGTATGGTGGTGCTTGCCTGTAGTCCCAGCTGCTACTCAGGAGGCCGAGCCAGAAGGATCGCCTGAGCCCGGGAGGCTGAGGCTTGCGGTAGCCGTGATTGTGCCACTGCGCTCCAGCCTGGGCAACAGAGTGAGATCCCGACTCAAAAGATAAATACGTAAAAATAAACAAAAAATTAAAAATCAACCAGTGAAATCCATTGAGGTTTGAGTGAATTTGAGTGAATCATTCATTCACTCAAATGACATTTATCGAGAACCCATTATTCACAGAGCCACTCTGGGAGGGGGCATCTGGAAAAGAAAATATACCCAAGCTTCCCAGGATCCGGGAGAATGATGGGGTCACACTCATCATATGGCCATATTTTCCCGGCTGAGTGACTCAGCTGGCATTTCTGGCACCTTGCACCTCTCCAGTCAAATTCTCACTCCATGTACGTCTAGGCGTTTCCAGCCAGTGGTGAACACGGCCTCATCACCCGGCTGTAAGCGACGGTGAGACGGCTGCGTCTTCCGTAATCTTCCACCCAGCTCACGTGCCCTCTCCTCCCCACCACTGATGTCTGTTACCCGAGAAGCATCGTGACAAAGCTTTTCAAGCACCCGTGGCTGATGCCCACTACAAAAAAAAAAATGCTGAGGCCCAGGCCAGAGGGTCTGACTCTTGAAGCTTCTAAAGTTGCCGCCTCTCGAAACACAAAATGGTGCCACCTTCCCCGAGTAATGAGGAAAATGCCTTTCTCCACCGTGCTGTGGTGTGTCACCTGTACCATCCTAGCCCTCTGCCCGGTGCCCTCGCTTCACCAATACCACACTGGGTTGATGACTGTGGCACTCTAGTAAGTCTCACATCAGATCGTGTGAGTCCTCCAACTTGGTTCTTTTTCAACATTGTTTTGAAGTTTTCTGGTTCCTTTGCCTTCCCATATTTATTTCAGGCTCAGCTTGTCCAGTTCTTTGTCATTAAAAAAAAAAAACCTGCTGGGATTTTTGGGGGAACTGCACTAAATTTGTAGATCAGTTTGAGGACAGATGACATTTTAAGAAAACCTGGCGTTCCAATTCATGAAGAAAGCTCCTCCCTCCCTCCCTCCCTCCCTCCCTTCCTTCCTTTTTGAGCTGGAGTGCAGTGGCATGCTCATAGCTACCACAGCCTCGACCTACTTGGGCTCAGGCGATCTATCCACTTTAGCCTCCCAAGTAGCTGGAACCACAGGCTTGCACCGTCATGTCCAGCTACTTTTTTGATTGATTGTAGAGATGAGGTCTCGCCATGTTGTCCAGGCTGGTCTTGAACTCCAGGACTCAGGCCATCCTCTCGCCTCCGCCTCCCAGAGTTCTGGGATGACCGTCATGAGCCACCATGTCTGCTACCAGGCTTGGTTAATTTCTTTGATCAGTTATTTGTCGTTTTCAGCATAAAGATTTCACGCATGACATAATTTTGTTAGATTTATGCCTAAATAGTAACATCCTTTGGTAATATTATAAACGGTGCTTAATTGTGAAAAAAAATTCTGATTGGTTGTTGCTAGTATATAGACATACAATCAAGTTTTACATATTGTGTATGCTGTGAAATCGCTTAACTCACTTTAAGCAGCTGGTAGTTTCCTTGGCTTTTTCTTCGTAGGAAAGCGGGTCACCTGCGGATGGAGACAACTTTATTTCACTTTTCCTGCCCGTACCTTTAATTTCTTTTTCTTGCCCTATGGTACTTTCTGGGACCTCCGGTGTGAAGGCGGAGAAGGGACAAGAGCAAACATCCTGGACGTGTTCATTTTAAGGGATAGACACTCAGTCTCTCACCATTACCTATGTGGTTTCCTCCAGGTCTGGTTCATGTGTGTGGAGTCACTCATAGCATTCTCGTATGGCCCTTCTGATGCTTGCGGGGTCTGAAATTACATCCCCGGATTCATTTCTGATCGTGGCCATTGGCGTCTTCTCTCTTTTTCTTTGTCAGACTTGATAGGAGACTGTCGATTCTATTCATCCTGTAAAAAATCAGCCTTTTGTTTCATGGATTTTTCTCCATTGTTTTTCTGTTTTCAAGTCTCTTTGATTTCTTTGTTATTTTCTTTTCTTCTTGTTCTTATTTATTTTCCTTGTTTGAGTTGGAGTCTCACTCTGTCACCCAGGCTGGAGTGCAGGGTGCAGCGGCACAATCACGGCTATCGCAGTCCCTACCTCCCAGGCTTAGCCGATCCTTCTGTCTCAGCCTTTCAAGTAACTGGGACTACAGGTGTGTGCCACCATGCCTGGCTAATTTTTATTTACTTATTTATTGTAGAGACGAGGTCTCACCATGTTGCTCAGGCTGGTCTTGAACTCCTAGCCTCAGGCAATCTTCTGGCTTCGACCTCCTAAAGTGCTGGGATTACAGGCGTGAGCCACTGCGCCTGGCCGTGTCTTCTTCTTTTGCTTGATTTGTGTTTATTTTGTTCTTTTCCTAGGTTCTTAAGGTGGGACATTAGAGGATTGATTTGAGAATTTTCCTTTTTTTAAATGCAAGCATTTGAGTGCTATAAGTTTTCCTCTCAGCCCTGTTTTATCTCTGTCTCACAAGATTTGATATGCTGTATTTTCATTTTCATTCAGTTCAAAGTATTTTTAAATTTCCCTTGAGACTTCCTCTGTGACCCATGAATTATTCAGAGGTGTGCTGTTTAATTTCCAAGTATTTGAGGGTTTTTCAGTTATATTTATTTTGTTGATTTCTATTTGACTCCCTTGTGGTCAGACAACACACTCTGCATAATACACATTCTTTTAAATGTGTTGAGGTTTGCTTTGTGGCCCAGGATATTGTCTAACTTGGTATACATCCCAGGGACACTTGGAAATAATGTGTATTCTGCTGCTGTTGGGCTGAGTGTTCTAGAAATGTCAGCTGGATCCTGTTGCCAGATGGTGTTGTTGAATTCTTCTGTATCCTGCTGATGTTCCATCTGGTTGTTCCATCAATTGTTGAAAGAGGAGTGTTGATGTTACCAACTATAATTGTGGAGTTGTTTATTTTTTCTTTCAGTTCTTTCAGTTTCTGCTTTACATGTTGGTCAGTTCCGTTGTCTTTGCATGTGTATTTAGAATTGCTGTGTCTTTTTGGCGGATTCACTCTTATATTATTGTGCAATGTCCCTCTCAGTCTGGTCATTATCTTTGCTCTAAAATATACTTTATCTGGTAGCACTATAGCCACTCCTGCTTTCTTTTGCTTAATGCATGTATCATATAGTTTTTTTACTTCCAACCTCCCTGTATTGTTATATTCGAAGTTAGTTTCTTTTTTTTTCTGAGGCGAGTCTCTTATAAACACATATCATTGTGTCATGTTTTTAAATCTACTCTGTCAATCTCTGCATTTTAATTGGTATATTTAGACCATTTACATTTAATGCAATTATTTACATGTCTATGCAAAAGTCTTGTCATTTTATTTTTGTTTTCTGTTCTGTTTTTTGTTTTTATGTTTAATTTTTGCTGCCTTTTTGTGGGGGGAGGAGGCTACTTGAACATTTTTTAGAATTTCATGCTGATTATTCAATAGTTTTTTTAGTGTATCTGTATAGCTTGTTTAAGTGGTTACTTTAGGTATTGCATTATATGTGCCTAATTTATCATAGCCCACTGGTATTGTCATTTTCCCAGAGTGAAATGAAGCAAACTATCTCTATGTCTCTTCTCCTGCATTTATAATTGTCTTAAATGTTTATAACCATATCAGAGAGTGCTATATTTTTGGTTTCAATCATCACACATAATTTAGAAAACTCAGAACAGAAAGAAAATTATTACTTTTCTATTTTTCTTTCCTCCTGACGTCCCCAAATTTCTTCTTTTTATCATTCCCTTTCTGTTTAGAAGACTTCTGGTACCCATTCTTGTAGGGTAGAACTCCTGGCAACAAATTCTCTTCGTTTTACTTCATCTAAAAATATCTTGATGAGCCCTCCCTTTCCAAAGGAATTTTTGGCTGGATATGGAATTGTGTGTTGACAGCTCTTTTCTTTCTTGAAAATGTTGTGCCATTTCTTTCTGGCCTCCGTGGGCTGTGACGAGAAACCTGCTGTTGTTTTCCCCCTAAGGCAAGGTGTCATTTTTGTCTCGTTGCTTTCAACAATTTTCCTTGTTTTGGGTTTTCAGAAGTTTGGCTATGATATGTCTTGCTATGGATTTACTTGGGTTCATTGTTTGGGATTTGTTCATCTTCTTGACTTTAGAGGTTTATGTATTTTGCCAAATTTAGAAAAATTTCAGCCATTTTTCTTCAAGTACTTTTCCAGTGTTGTTCTTTTTCTTCTCTGCTTTCAGGACTCTGATGATATGAATGGGGAATGCTGGAACTTTTACTATAGTACTACAGTTCCTTGAGCCTCTGTTCTTTCGTTTTTATTATTATTATTCTATTTTCTCTATGTTGTTTAGATTAAATAATTTCTATTTTTCTATCTTTGAGTCACTGATTACTTCCTTTGTCTTCTTCCTATTGTTCTTGAATTCATCCATTTGAGATCTCAAAGTTTGGTTATTGTATTTTTCTGTTCTAAAATTTTCCTCTGGTTCTTCTTTATATATTTAAAACAATTTTTGATACTTTTTCTTTCTTTACTGAGACTGATTTGTTTCAACTGTGTTTGTAATCATTTGTTGAGGCCTTTTTATGATGCCTGCCTTAAATCTTTGTCAGATAATTCCAACATCTCTGTTTTTTCACATTTGGTATTTCTTGGTGGTCTTCTTCATTTAGTTTGAGAACTTCTTGGCTGTCAGTATGATGAGCTTTTTTTAAAAACCCAAACCTGGGCATTTTAGGTATCACATTATCACTCTGAATGTTGTTTAAGCCTTTAGTCTTAACTGGCTTTCTCTGAGACTGCTCCAGCAGGTGAGGGGGACATCACCTGTCACACTGTCAGGTGGGGGTGAAGTGCAGGATCCCCCTCCAGTCTCCCTTGACATATGAAGGGGAAGGCCCCTCATTCCTGCTGGCTATGGGTGGTTTGTTGATTCCTGCTAGGCCTCCTCAATACTTCCCTGACTGGGATGAGTAGGAGTGCTTGTCCCTGCTCCTCATGTGGCCTTCACCTCACAGGGAGGGGTGGTGACCACCAGGTAGTGGTGAAGGTCTTGACCCTCCAGTCGGCCTCCTCGGACACCACCACAGTTGGGAGGGAAGCAGGAGCCTTATCACCGCTGGGAGGAATGGAAGTTCAGGGTCCACTGACACGGTGAGGGGTGGAGAGAGACTTATTCCCACCTGGTGGGGATGGAAGTCCCGTTTCGGCCTATTCTGACACCACCCTGGAGGGAGGGATGGGGTGCCTGTTGTAGCCTTGAAAGGGTGGAAGTCCAGACTCCCCAATTGGTCTTTGCTGCTGATGGTGTGTGTGTGTGTGTGTGTGTGTGTGTGTGTGTACTGTTGCCATAGTTTTTCCTGTAGCTTAGGGCAGTCATTGTGTCAACATTTTCTGCCTTACTAAGCCACCCCTTCCTGACCCTTTAGCTGGAGAGAACAGGTTTTAGTCAGAGCTTTTTGTTTGTTTGTTTGTTTTTGGTCTGTGTACATTGGTGCAGCCAGGCTCCTGGTTTCTTTAGCAACAAGCCTGGGATCTATAAGAAGCAAAAAGAAAACCCAGGGAACTCACCATCACGTCACCTCTTGGTTCCTGAGGTCCGCAGCTAGTTTGCCTTCTGCTCTCCACATTTCAGAGTCTTCTTATGTTTGTTTTATAGGTAATGCCCGAGGTTTTTAGTTGTACTTAAGTTCCTACTTGGTAGGAAAGATAGAAAAAGGTATTTCTAGTTCATCTTCCCGGAAGCAGAAGCTCATGTTTTATCCTCTTTCAGTTCCTGAAGAGTTTATACAAGATTGGTATTATTGCTTCTTAAATATTTGGTCGAATTTTCCAGTGAAGTCATCTAAGTCTGAGATTCTCTTTGTTGGAAAATTTTTAGCTGTGAATTTCATGAATATATCTAGATTTATTTGAGTTATCTATTTCTCATTTAGTGAGTTTGGTCATTTGTGATTTTCAGATAATTTTTCCAGTTCATCTACATTGTCAAAGTTATTACCAGAAATATTTTTAAACATTTCCTCATTTTATTTTTAATATCTCTTCATTCTTAGTATTGTGTCTTCTCTCTTTTTTTTTCCTTGCCAGTCAGATCTTGAGGAGGACAGGCCTTACCTTGGAGACATCTAGGTCAGCTAAGTAGTAGCCATTCAATGAGCTGGACCCTCTAAAGGGGAAGATCTCCTCTAGTAAGGGGGAGAGGGAAGCTTTGCCAGACCAGACGCTTCTGGTGGCTCTGAGGCTTCTTGGTTCTCATTCACATTCTCCTATACATCTCATTCTAGATCTCAAGGTCCACGCCTTTCCTATCTGGGTCCTGCCTTTAGCATCAGAGACTTGTCAAAACCACACATCCATAGCCTCTGCAGTTTTATTCCCCTTACCATGAAATCCCATGCCTGATTTTCAGCACGTGGCTGAAGGAATGAGGATCTCTTCACATGCCGCCAGGGAGGGTGTCTGGCTTTCTCAGCAGGCTCCGCTTTGGTAGTTGATTGAGCGGTTTTCTTTTTGTAAGGTTTCTAGGTCGATATTTTAAAAGTCATCTGATTCCATAACCTTATTGTTGCCATCACCGCCACAACATCCAAGGGCTCAAGTTGCTCTTGTGAACCAGTGTTTTCCCTTCTAGCCCCCACCGGCAAAAGTCTCCACATTTGTGAGCTACAGCACAGCCCTAAGGGCCTCAACACCCCCCCACAGACCACCTTGAATGCAGCCATTCTGTTATGTGAACTGGGAAAAATGATCCAGCTCCAGAATCCTCTCCTGAGGGTGTGCTTCCTAGAGCTACTTTTGGTACCAGTGGAATATATTTGGGTTCTCTGGAGACAAGGACCAGAACGCACATCGTTTATATGAGAGATCATTCCAGAAAGCAGGCGTGAAGGACCAAGAAGAATGACACCAGTTATGGAGAAAAACCAATAGAAGATGCACTGGTGATCTGGTTACCATAGTGAGTAACTGAGGCTCTGTCTACGGGGACCCTCTTTGAAGGGATGTGCTGAGAACTTTCCCACCAAGGACAGGAGGCTGGGCATTGATTGATTGACACAGGGTCTCGCTCTGTTGCTCAGGCCGGAGTGCAGTGATATAATCATAGCTCCTTGCAGTTTCCAACACCTGGGCTCAAGAGATCCTCCCGCCTCAGCCTCCTGGGTAACTGGGACAATAAGCAAGTGCCACCATGCCTGGCTAATATCTTTTATTTTTTTTGTAAAGATGAGGGTGGAGGAGGGTGTTCTTGCTATGTTGCCCAGGCTGGTCTCCAACTTCTGGCCTCAAGCAATCCTCCCGCCTCAGCTGCCTAAAGCCCTGGGATTAGAGGTATGAGCCACCATGCCTGGCCTTGGGGCATTTATTCACCAACTCTTCCTTCATATGTCCTCTATGGTGAAGGGTTGCCTTTGGGGCTCTACGCACCCCAAGGGAATATGGCATGGAGCATCAAAAAGCACCTGCTATACCTCCATACTGTGAGTGCAGGGTCTGGTTCAGTGATAGCCACAGTATAACTTGACCTTGTGGCATGACCTCAACCATTGTGCCTAGATCTCTCCTAACCTGATGCTAGCTCTTCTGGGCTCTTCGTCAACCAGGCTTCCTCTAATGCTGAATCTCCCCCATGAGAGGTAGCCTGCTTTTGGGGGGTACCAATGCCCTGCCTGGCCCTGATGAGGACAGCGAGAGGACTCCCAGATACCTGCTGTACCAGTGGGTTGAATAATGGCCCCAAATAAGCTCTATCTACGTCCTAATTCCTGGAATCTGTGAAGGTGGCCTTATTTGGTAAAAGGGTCTTTGCAGATATAATTATGGATTTTTTTTTTCTTTTGAGTCGGGGGGATCTCACCCCATCACCCAGTCTAAAGTGCAGGGGTGTGATCACAGTTCATTGCAGCCTCAAATTCCTGGGCTCAGGTGATCCTTCCACCTCAGCCTCCTGAGTAACTGGGACTACAGGCACGCGCCACCACACTGGTCTAACTTTTTGATGTTTTTGTAGAGACGAGGTCTTGTTATATTGCCCAGACGGGTACCAAAGGCAGGGAAGATGCTGGACAGACACCAGTGCCAGCGCCCAGGGTGGGGTGAGAGTCTGGTGTACCCGCCTTTCCTTGCTTGCCTCCTCACCTCCAGTCTCTGCTTCCCGCTTGATTCCTCAGAAGGACCGAGGAGAAGCCACATCTTTTTTTTCATGACTTTAGAGGATACCTCGAGTCAGCAATGCACGATAATTACACTGTGATCGTTCTATTTAAGCACTTCACTTAATCAACTACCCTCGCCCGTGCCGTCTCCTAGTATTGATTGCAGAGTCCTTCGTTCTAGAAGTCTTAAAACACCCTCCCGGGATGCTTTCGTGGACACCAGGACTCCCGTAGGCTGGGAACACCCTGTGCTGAAGCGACCTTTCCCCGCAGGTGCTTGGGACCGTTTTTCATCTTAACTGTTTCTGGAGACAGGATTGAGCAGTGGCTTCTCTCGCTCCTAGTCTGAATGTCGGTGACGGGAGCGGCTTCGCTAATGGGGTATCCCGTGGCTCCCGGTGGGAGGGATGGGGTTGTCACTCCAGACGGCCTCTCGGGGAACCCCGGCCTGGAGGCATGCTGGGACCTTGTGAGGGCGGTCACTGAGGGGAGGGGACCCTGGACGCCACTCATTCACCCAAGGCAGGCAACAGTGGCTCAGGCCGGGCCTGGGTGAGAATCAGTTGGAAAGGCCTGGGCTGCCTGGGGTCCAGGTAGTGTGGAACCAGGAGGAAGGGCTGGAGGTGAAAGGTAAGGTTGCTCTGGTTTTCAGCCTGGCTGCGTGCTTGTTTTATTTTGTTTTTTGAGTTGGGGTCTCACTATGTCACTCAGCCTGGAGGGCAGTGGTGTGATCATGGCTCACCGCAGCCTCAACCTCCTGGGCTCAGGTGATCCTCCCGCCTCAGCCTCCCAAGTAGCTGGGACAACAGGTGTGTGTCACCACTCTCGGGTAATTTTTTGTACATGTGCGTTCTCGCTATGTCATCCAGTCTGGTCTCAAAATCTTGGGCTCAGGTGATCCTCCTGCCTCAGTCTCCCAAGTAGGTGGGACTACAGGCACGCGTCACCATAACTGACTAGCTTTTTAAATTTTTTGTAGAGATGAGGTCTTACTATGTTGTCCAGGCTGGTCTGGAACTCCTGGGCTCAAGCAGTCCTCCCAGCTCGGCCTCCCAAAGTGTTGGGATTACAGGTGGAGTCATCGTACCCGGCCTTGGTCGCACATTTAAAAAGACCCATGCCTCAGTAGACAAGAAGAGCAAGCTGGGAACTCAAACTGGAGATGCCTGCGTGGGGAGAAAGGTGGGAGGTTATTCCAAGTGAAGCTGGAATTCTCCAGAGGCACAAAATCGATAGATGGACATGTCCTATGTACACACACACCCATATGCATGGATATGAGAGGGGACATGTTGGGAGAATTGGCTTTCACGACTGTGGGTGCTGGGAAGTCCCCGACAGGCCCTCTGTACTCTGGAGACCCCGGGATGCCCATAGCGTGACTCAGTCCAAGGCCAAAAGCCTCCAAAGCAGGTAAGCTGATGGTGTGACTCTCAGTTCGAAGCAGAAGACCTGAGAAGCTGGGGCCTCTGGTCTAAGTCTTGGAGTCCCAAGGCCAGAGATCCTGGAGTTCTGACAGGAGGAGAGTGTCCCAGCCCAGGAAAGGGCAAGGATGTTGCCTTTCCTCTGCCTCTGTGGTTCTGTCTGGGCCCGGAGCTAACTGGATGGTGCCGTCCACACAAAGGGCAGACCTCCCCGCCCAGTCCACCACCTTACCCACCCACCTCCTCCGGAAACATCCTCGCAGACACCCAGAATTGCATTTTACCTGTTCCCCAGGCATTCCTTAATCAAGTCAAGGTGACGCCTAAAATGAACCATCACACCAGGTATGGAGGGCACGGCCCCTCCACTCAGGGGCAGGCATGGTGGCGGGGACGTCATGCTCAAGCCGGGGACCTGGCACCTGTTTACGGCTTCTCACCGCCATGTGGACAGTGGGCAGCGCTGCCTCCAACCCCAGGTGCCCCAGCTGTTTGCTTCCCTCGGTCGGCGCCCGGTCTCATGCATGCCTGGGTGTGGAGGGTGCCTGGGCAAAGCCATACGGTTCATTCCAAGGGAAAAAAGGAAACACAGACATTCCTGGGAGCAGCCCGTGGCACAGCCCTGTGGAGGATGGAATGGCGGGGAATAGCAGGGGGACAGCCTGGAAGTCTCCCAGACAGACCACAGAATGAACCGGCAAGTTCCACCTGGTGGTACGACGGGACACCATGTGTGGTGACCGTGAGAAGTTCGGAGTGTACACGTGTGCAGATGGCGTTTAGAAGGGGACGGGGAGATGACCGAAGCGGTCCCTCCGAGGGGGCAGCGAGATGGGGAGAGGGGGGGGACGGGCCGTTCACCCTCGGGGCTGTGGGTTTTGCTTCTGTTCTGCTTTCTGGTGTTGTTTTAACAACTCACATGCACTCCTTTATGACTCGCATGATTAAAACGGCTTTATAAAAAATGAGAAGTCTCGCCAGCCCTCCGTGTCTGCGGCTTCTCCGACTCAATCAACTGTGGGTGGAAGATATTTGGAAAAAAACACAATAAAAAATAGTGCAACAATAAAACATAGGACACAGAAAACAGCACGGTTTAACAGCTATTTATGTGGTATTTATGTTGCATTCGGTATTACGAATACCTAAAATGTGGAAGGAAGTTATGGGTAGACGCCAACACGAGGCCCTTTTATGTCAGGGACTTGAGCATCCGTGGGTTCGGGTGCCTCGGGGGTCTGGGACCAGTCCCCCGTGGATACCAGGGCCCACCTGCCTGGTTCTAGAGGGGGTCTGAGGAGGGTCACGGTGCTCCATTCTGTCGTGTGGTTGAGGGAACGGTGGCTGCCGGCGACGCATGGCCAGGAGGGGCTAGGGTGACGATAACCTCACTGCAGAATCACAAGCCCCAGTGTGCACCAGAATGAGCCAGGGGCTGGTTCAAACGAAGGTTTCCAGGCCTCATCACAGCCACACTGGATGTCAGAATGAGGCCCAGACACCTGCGTGTTCACAGCTTCCAGGAAGCGCTCCTGGGTCTTCCGCACACTCACCACTCTCCCTTGGTTTGGCGGCCCGATGGCCGGATGGACACTAACCTCGCTGGCTGACTGGGCAGGGCCACAGGTCTTCCGCTGCAGGAGACGAGAGGTGGAAGGGTTTGGTGAGAGTGCGGTGTGAACAGTCCTGATGATGTAACTCTGTCCGAGGCTTAAGGCCCGAATGTGGGGGCTGCTGGCATAAGCCCTGGGGTCTCAAGGCCAGAGGGCCTGGAGGTCTGAGGGCATCAGAACTGCCTCCAAAACACGCTCTTCCATGGAATGAACCCCAACCCCAGCCACTGTCACACAGCTGATGCTGGCACAATTCCCAGGGTCTTAACTCTCAGGGTCTTCATTTCTCGAGGGACAAAGGTGACAACTGCAACTTCCCTGGGTGGTCTTTAAAAAGACCCTTGACTTGGCATGGTGGCTCATGCCTGAACCTCAGCACTGTGGGAGGCCAAGGCGAGAGGACTGCCTGAGCCCAGGAGTTTGAGACCAGCCTAGGTAACATGGTGAGAACTTGTCTCTACAAAACATTAGCCAGGCAGGGTGGTACGCAGCTGTAGTCCCAGCCACTTGGAAGGCTGAGGCGGAAGGACTGCCTGAGCTCAGGAGTGTGCCACCGCACTCTAGCCTGGGCGACAGAGTGAGACCCTGACTCAAAAAAAAAAAAAAAAAAAAAGAACCCCAAGCTACTCAAATCATCTATCCCCAACATCCATTGAATCCATCTTGCATTCTGAGCTAGTAGAAACAACCGGCATTATTTTTGTCTTCTATGAAATTTTTGTCCAAAGAAAGGCAGGATTACATTTTTGGCTAACAGATTGAGTTGGTGTCGTGTGTTCTTGGTTATCAAAATACTCATATGGCTTTGGGATTTTGAACTGGTAATTACTCATGATGTGTGAAAAAGCATGATACATACTGTACGATCTCAATCCCACGAAACTGGCCGTTGTGACTATGCACACCGAGGACCTCGAAGGGAACGCAGAACCGTAAACGGCTTGTGATCGCGGATGACTTTGTTCTATGCTTTTTCAGTTTCCCATAATGCATATGTTAACTTTTAAGAAATAAAGCTTATTTTTTAAAAAAGAAAGAAGCAATTGGCCTTAATTAAATATTTTATTTGTGTCCATTAAGGCTGGAACCTTGGTTTTCATTCCAACTTACAACGTGGTTGTATTTTCCCCAGCTGCCTGTACAGTGCATCCAAGCCACTGTCTCCCCTCATACCATGAAGGGTTCCGTGTATTTACGCCCATTCGATAGGACTTGGGGCATAACTTGAGTGTTTTAGGTGATCGTGGAGACATACGGCGTTTGCTTTATGACACTGTTGGTCACATGGGGGATAGATTTACTGTTGAGTCACCACCCATCAGGCCGTAATCACCGGGTGCAGCCCTGTACCAGGGGACTCAGGGGCTACCTGGCAGCATCTCATTATTTAGGTTTCAGGAGCCCGTTGAGGCAGCTGGGAGCCCGTTTATACATTTACAGGATGGGAAAGGGGCTGAGTTTCCCCCTCTTGCCCCACCACGGCCAAGGCAAAGCCCAGAGGCAAACTCCTGCGATTTGAGATGGAGAGGTTCTGTGTAGAACCAAGGGGGGCTGTGAGTGACAGATCTGTGAGGGTCAGGAGGGGGACACACAGGTCTCCCCTGGCTCCTTTGTTCCGCCTCCCAGAGGCCCATGGCCTGGGCCTGTGCTTTTTCAGGAGGGACCCTTCCATCGGCCACGAAGAGCTCTGGAGTTTCTGGACTTCCACAATCAACAAAGCTGATGCTGATGTCAGCTTGGGCTCAGTGGTGGAAGGTGCAAAGTGCCCTTGTTTCCAGAACATTGGTTTGGTGTAACTTCACATTTCTGGAAGGGTGAAGTGGACTTCCCTCCGTCGTATGTAACACGAGAGCAGGGAGAGCTTAGCGGTCTGAGGCCACATCCCGCTTTGAAGACTAAAAAAAGAAGAGAAGAAGAAAAGCAATAACCAAGCAACAAACAAACAAAACTAGCTTTTCCTGAAAACACATGGTGCACCGGACCCCCACTCAGGGCTACGTGGATGTGGCTGCGATTAGCCTCAAACAGTCCCCCGGGGGGCAATCCCACCATCCCCATTTACGGACGGGAAGAGTGAGGACTGGTAAAGCTGAGGAACATGTCTGTGGTCACCCAGCTAGAAAGCGGCCCAGCGCTGGGCGAGGTCCTCCTGATTCAGAGCTTGGGTTCCCCATCACCTACTCTGGGGACATGTGGCTCAGTGGGGGCAAGGTTGAGGTGTGAGGGACCCTAGGGACAGAAGGACAGAGGGCACAGGAGGGGTCCAGAGAGGAAATTCAGACACAGAGAGGAGCTCCATCCTCTGGGCCAGATCTGTGCCCTGGCCCTGTCAGTCTGGGAACCGTTCCTACATGACCGGAAACTTGTCTCCAGTGAGGCCAAGTATTTTCCAGTTTTCCATGCCCACGAAGTAGCTTTGCCTTGATATTTCTGCCTCAATATTTCTTGGAGCAGGCCAGGTGCGTCCTAAGCCTGTCTTTAGAGCTTCTTCTGATGCTGCCCATCCAGCCTGACCACTAACAGCGGTCACAGATCGTGAACTCATCAGACCCCCAGAACAAGCTTGAGGCTCGGAGCAGCAGAGATGCCTGGCCACAAGCACACCGCAGAATCCCCGCTAAGCCCTGGTTCCCCAGGACCCACCCAGTCCCTTCCCCCAATGTTCACGTCCCACCATGTCTGCCTGAAGCTTTGACTTGCTGTGCTTTCAGCCTGGAGAACACCCGGTGTTGGAAGACAGCCTCAAGTGGCTCATGGCCACTCTGGTCCATGTGAATACATTTCCGGGCTTCGTTTTCATTTCAGCTCATTGGGTTCCCACCCACCGGCTTGGCAGGGAAGATGACTTTGTTTTCGGGTAAAAGTCGGAAAGAAAGAATACACAGCGCGGGTGAGAACGCAGCACGGTCAAGCCTCTCTGGCAGGCAGTCTGCAATTCCTTACAAAGTTAAACACACGCTTACCGTGCGATCCAGCCCGCTCCTGGATATTTTCCCTGAAGAAATAAAAACGTACGTTCGCACCAAAACCTGTCATGAATGGTTTTAGCAGCTCTGTTCATCATCTCCAAAAGAAAACAACAACCCCAAGACGATCCAAACGGCTTTCAACAGGTGACTTGATAAACCGTGGTGCGTCCGCACAGTGGAATGCAATTGAGCGGTACATGGAACACACACGGGCACAGGCAGCCACACAGGGGCATCTCAAAGGCGTGACGCAGGACGGAGGAAGCCAGCCTCAGAGGCTACAGACGCCGTGGTGCCACTTACAAAACATGCTGAGGTGACGGACAACCGACCGGGGGTGACCAGGGGTCATGGGGGGGGGACTAAGAGGGTGGCTTGGGTTGCTTGGGGTGATGGGACTGTCTGTATCCCAAGGGGCGTGGTGGGCGTGTGGCTCTGTACATATGCTGAACTCATGGAAACGTACACCAAAAATAAAAGAAATAGCAACAGGACCCGTCCCTGCTAGAACCTTCTAGCTGAGAAGCACAGAGAGGGGGGACTGCACGTGGGGGAAATGGCTCCGGGCCGGTCTCCAGGGACCCTGCCTTCCCCTCTCAAGACCAGCTGGACGAGCCCCTGCCAGGGCCCCATAGGTCAGTCCCTCGCCAGCTGTCCCCTCAATGCTTGGAGGGACGGCCACCCGCTGGCCGTCTGCGGCATCGGGGGCCTGTGGGAGTCTTGTGCCAGCGTTTTCTCCGGATTCCTCTGGAATGGGTCAAGAGGCCTCGGAGCGCTTTTTCCTCTGGATGCCGGGAGTAGCTGGATGACTCCGGGTGACAGAGGCATGACCCATGCACTTCCAAGTTATGCTTCATCCCTTGGGATTCCAGAGAAAAGAAGCCCACCTGCCACTCCCACCCCAGGTCATACACACGTCAGGGGAGCCACCGGCAGTGACTCCACTCTGGGAAAGGCTCCCGGAATGCAATTAGCCTGGACTGGTCAACCCAGCCAGGAGCTGGGCACACAGGCTCGAGTAACCCACGGATGCCAGGAAGCGGCTCCAAGGGCCATCGGCTCCCCGGGTGACGACATGGGGTTGGCAGTACCTCTGGGCCTGTCTGGGCTGGGGCACGTCAAGGCTGGGAGCTTCGTGGGTGACCCTGTACCACAGGGTCAGGCCAGGGGACAGGGGAGGAAAGGTCGCAGGGTGGTGGCTTTGGGCATCTGTGGTCCCCAGAGAGGAGTTCTCGGAGTGGCAGCTCGTGGCACGGGGACTGGCGAGGTCTTGGCACAGAGCCGGGGTCCTGGGCGGGCCGGGGCGCCGGCCACAGCTGCCGGTACTTTTCCCGCTTTACTCATCAGACTCACAAACAACCCCGCCCATGTGCGGTGGAGGCCGCCCGGCGTGTTTCACCTTGGGCTATCATTCCAAGGAAGAAATACCAGCCCGGGAGGAAAGTTTTGGGCAAGTTCAAAGGGAAGGGCTTGGGGGATGGAAAGTCCTTTGAAACCTTGCTTGGACGGCGACTGCCTGACCCAGGTTTTCCCTCTTCAGAAATATGCTTAGAGCTCAAAGGCCCGGGTGTCACGCTGACAAGGGTGGGACGGCCTTGCAGGGAAAACATACCGGCCAAAGGGCAGTTGAGGCCCTGCTCTGAGAAACCTCCAGCCGGGCGGCAGGCCAGACCCCGAAGATCAGGGGCTTCTGGGGACACCTGCAGCACGGGAGGGCCAGGCCCCCCTGGTGTCCCTGGCGGGGTCTTCTGGCCCCATTTCCTGGGTCTCGTAGTTCCCCCAGACACGGATGCTGAGACGCAGGAGGTGACCCCGGGAGCATACAGGGTGGCTGCCCCAAGGGGCTACGTTCCTGCCGCCTGGTTGACGCAGACGGGGGCTTCCCCGCCTGGACACTCCTCCAGGGACAGGGCTGGAGGGCGCGGGCCAGTGCTAAATGGCACGTGCGCCCCTCCATGCCCCACCCCACCTGCTTTGATGGCACCTCTGTGACCAGAACAAGACTCCTCTCTCTTCTCCTTCTAGCAGGGCAGGTGGCCTTGACCCAGCACGGGCAGTATCTGGTCTCATCCTTATCGCTCTACGAGCTGCCTCCTCTCCCCCAGGAGGAAGGAGGGTGGGGAGGAAACGCAGAGGCTGAGAGGGGTGGATGTCTGGGCCAGCCTTCCGTGGGGTCGCAGTCCCGAATCCCTCCGGCCCTGCCTGGGCGCCAGCCATCGGGGAAAGCTTGGGGCTGACCCCAGCCCCAGCTCCCCAGGGCCCTGCTGTCCCACGCACCCCAAAGTCCCATGGCTTCTCAGGCTTTGCTGCACCCCCGCCTTTTTCATCTCCCCCACCTGCCGTGGCCCCGTGGTCTTATCTGTCTTCCCGTGGCCCCGAGACTGTCAAGCCGAGGACAGAAGCCTGTCTTGGCTCAACCCTGTGGCTCTCCATTCTGTGGGGTGGGTCGGGAGGGATTTGGCACCATGTGACTCCCTTGCCGACTGTCCGTGGCTGGGTTTGGCCCGCGAGAGGCCACAGGAGGCCAGAGGGAGGAGGAGGGCCTGGGCCTGGCACCTTCCTGGCGACCTGACCCTCATGATGGCTCCTTACTCTGACAGCGGGAGTCCCTTCCAGCTTCTGCCTTTTTTTTTTTTTTTTTTTTTTTGCACTTCTAGAATTGGCTTCACTGCCCCCTCAGATGCACCAGCGAGGCGGCGCCCTCTCCTCGGATGCCTGGGGCCCAGTTCCTCCAGGCAGCCACCCCTCCAGCTCCCGGGCTCTGATCACCTGGCCCTGGCCTTTCTCCCGCACTGGCGCTCGGCACCGCCTTCGTGGGTCTTCCTCTGTCACCTCAATGTGTTCCCCCTGCCTTTGGCCCGGTTGGTCCTCAGTACAGGTTTAACCAATTCTCCAGATTAAATTCTCTCTGTTAAAAGGACTGCTGTGGTTTCTGCTTTCCTACCCAGACACTGATACAGACCCCACGGCTGCCAGACAGGCTGCAGGAGGAAGCTGTAATTCGCCATCTGTTTTTCATCTGTTAGTGGAGTACGCGGTCGCCAGCTTCTTGGGTTACCATGCTGTGTTGTGCCCTTTCCAGCCCAAAGCAAAAACCCCAGTGTCCTGGTCAGCCTGTGTAACATCCTTAGAAGTGGTGTGAGGCTTTGCCGGACATGGTGGCTCACCCCTGTAATCTGAGGACTTTGGGAGGCTGAGGCAGGAGGATCGCTTGGGCCCAGGCATTCAAGGCCAGCCTGGGCAACATAGCAAGACCTCGTTTCTACAAAAAAATAAAATAAAAAATTAGCTAGGTGTGGTGGCACGTGCCTGTAGTCCCAGCTACTTGGGAGGCCAACATACGCGGATCACTTGAGCTCAGGAGCTGGAGGCTGTGGTAAGCCATGATCGTGCCATGGCACTCCAGCCTGGGCGACAGAGTGAGACTCCAGTTCAAAGAGGTACTGAGACCTTTGTGCAGGGTTCCTCGAGATCCCTGGAGAGGGGGAGGGAGCCCAGAAAGGGGCAATGGTCTGGCCTCAGGTCTGAGTCCTGCAGAACCCTTGGCTCTCCCAATGGCTAAGAGGACCGTCCGGGCTCCCGACCCCTGTGGCCTTCTCCCAGGCTGCCCCGTCCCTGGGTGCCACCCCCCTCCTCCTAGCGTTGTCAGAGGATGGTTCCCTCCATGCTGTGGCTCTGAGCGGGGTCCCCACGGGGCCCAGACTGGGTGTGCAGAGACTCCGGCACACACCGAAGCGGTGTGTGGGTGGGAGCTTCACAGCTCACTGGCAGCGTCCTTCACAGAGACTCAAAGCTGGAAGACAACCCAGAGAGCCATCCCTACCTTGCCATTGGACTGATGGAGAAACCAGGACCTCAAGAGGTAAGGCGGCCTGGCCAAGGTTCCACGCTTGCCAGAGGCATGTCGATGGCCGGGGCCCAAACCTGTCCCTGGAGGGCTCCCAGCTCTTCCCACGAGCTACACTGAGGTCACTCAGGCCACAAGTGTCTGCAGGCCAGCTGAGGTCAGCCTGTTTCTGCCTTGTTTTCTCTCCTAGATTTCTTGAGAAGTCCCAACTTGGCCCTGAGTGTCCTCTGAGGTCCCCGTCCCCTCAAGCTCTTTCTCAGCCCCTATTTCTGGCCCGGCTCCCTGGTTGTCTGTCTGCCCCAGCCGCCCTTCCCCAGCCAGCCTCGAGGCCCCCCGGCCCTCTCGGGGGGGTCGGGGCCCTCATTTCTTATTGCCGGCAAACCTTTGCATCCGCCCTGGCTGTTGGGCTATGTAGACGGGGGCTGCCCCTAGGGTCCACCCCTGGAGTCGCGGTCAAGTCCCAGCCCCACTGCCCTGTGGCACTGACGAAGCCCCCTCACGTTAAAACCCCCTCTTCTCAAATGGCAGGCCTGTGGGTACCATTCTTCTGAGGGTCTTGGGAAGAAGGCATAACATCCTTAAGGGTCCAGACACAATCACGCTACCATCAGCCTGGGTTACTCCCTTTCCTCTGGAGAGTTTGTCAGAGCAGAAGAAAGGAAAGATGTCAATCCCTTTGGGTGGTGAAAACAGAGGCTCGCGGGTTCGAGACCCGCCTGGGCAACTTGGTGAGACCTCGTCTCTACAATAAAATCAAAAATTAGCCGGGTGTGGTAGCGCACGCCTGTAGTTCCAGCTACTCGGAAGGCTAAGGTGGAAGGATCACCGGAGCCCAGCAGGTCGAGGCTGCGGTGGCCATGAGTGTGCCAGTCCGGGCGACAGAGTGAGACTCCAACTCAAACAAAAACAAAAAAACAGAGGCCGTCCCGAAAAATCACTTCTAAAGATGTCACCCTGCGACCTGCCACCGTGGAATCTGGACGTAGGTTTGTGGTGAGAGACTGTTTGCTCTAGTTCAAGGGCTCTCGAGTCAGATGTAAATCATATCACCTGGGAAGCTGTTTACAGATCAGTCCTGCCCCCAACCCTGAGGTTTCAAAACAGAGTTCCTGGGAGTGAGGGTCTAGGGAGCTGGACATTTCGAAACCCTCCCTGGGTGGTTCTGATGCACGGCCACGTTGAGAAGCCCTGGCTAGACAGATAACGCAGGCTGCCGGGAGGCGGCGCGCACGTTTTGGTAGAAAACAAAGGACTCAGAGAAGGGGCTGAAGCGCGTGTTGAATGAGACTATGCCACTAAGCCCGTCATGGTGGAACGCTGTCCTTGAGTGGGTTCACGGGGACAGATTCCGGGCTCCTCTGCCTTTGCGTGACGGGTCCTTCTCAGCCAGGTCTCCTGCGGGGTCATGCCGCCTCCGGGCACAGACCGAGACACTGAGAGACCCTCTCCCTCGGCACCCTCCTCTGCCAGGGACCCTGGACGGCACTGGGACTGCACACCGGTGGGGGGCTTCCCCCAGTGGCCCCACGCGGTGAGAAGCACTGAGTGGCATCGGCTGTCCCACCTTGTCAGGGACCATTCGCTGTTTATTCTGCTGGAGTCTTGTGACAAGAAAAACACATTTCAAAAACATGTCACGGGAGTACTCTCGCCTCTATCACTTTATCACTTCTTATTTATTTATTTATTTACTTTTGAGCTGGAGTCTCACTCTGTCGCCCAGACTGGAGGGCGGCGGCCGC